>NC_142522.1:10847029-10957029 GCF_964205215.1 Stylophora pistillata | reverse complement strand
GATAGTCAGTTTTGTCCATAACAACAGTAACTCGTCCTTTGTCGGCTGGTAGGATGAGTATGTTCTCGTCGTTTCTCAGTCGTTTCAGTGCGCGTTGTTCGTCTTTAGTCAAGTTGCTGTCATGTAGTGACGTTGATTGTATAGTGGAGGCAATTCTGCTTCTGACGTTATCCTTGGTCGGCTCAGATAGCTCTCGTTGCCGAGACAGGGCCGCGTCAACACTAGATACAATAGCCTCGGTCGGTATGCGTTTAGGTGTTACATCTTTTACATTTATGTAGCGCAGACTTCTATGTGGATATATTCAGGTGCGCTTAACAGTATCGTAAGGTTGAGGTCGGACGTCGGCATTTTCATCAGGCGCCTCTGGCAGCCGCTTCAATTCATGTAGCGATCTCACCTTCCCACCCATCCCATCCCAACCCGGGGAAGACATCCACTACACAGTAATCTCGTGCATGGGAAATTTACGTCTCCAACCCCTAACCCTGCAGGAGACGGGACCTACGGCTTTACGTCTTATCCGAGAAGACGAAGCAATGTGAGTGAAGCGTCTTGCTTAAGGACACAACGTCATGCCCCAGCCAGGACTTGAACCCAGGCCAACCGACCCAGAGTCCAGCGCACTGACCACTGGACTACCCACGCCTAGGTTTAGAATATAAAAAATTAGCAGATAAGACACAGCCATATAATAAACATCTTATCTGGTACAGACCTTACTGCGTTCGGTCTCTACTGGCGACCTCGGTCAAGATTCTCCCATACAGACCTCCCTCTCGGTTAATAAGAACTAAATATTCTGGTGGCCTAAATGTGTGATTTAAGCGCGATATTGTAAGGAGAAATTAGATGCTAATCACTCCGGCTTAGTGGTCAAAAGGGCAAACTTTTATATGCTACCAAACAAAAGAAAGTTGACACTAGAAGTCAATGATGCAAGCAAACATACCACAAAGCAAAGAGACAGACAGTCATGCAAACAGGTGGAAAGAAATACCTGTAAAGCCGGAAAAGAAACTACGGTACAGAAAGAATAAACGCTGTCAAAGCCACTGTGACAGTTTTATTGAGTCTGTATCAAGTTATAGAATGACATTCTTTTTAAAGGAATTCGCGAAAGGTGCACCGAGTTTAAAAAAAAAAAACGTTTTGTGATTCTTTTAATTTAGAATTGGATTCCTATGAATAGTTGAGGTATGATGGCTTATTTATCACGGATATGTAGAGTAGAGTAGACATCTATATTTATACAGGATAGCCCCTTCAGTGTAGTAAACACTGGTATCAACGAGGGTCCTGTTACCCACCCATCCCACCCCAGGGGAGGACATCCATCACACAGTAATCTCGTGTGTGAGAAATTAACGTCTCCTGCCCCAAACCTTGCAGGAGACGGGACCTCCGTTTATTCGTCCCTATCCGAGAAGACTAGAATATCTAAACATTTCTTGATGTTGTAGTCCAGCACAACAGTCCAGCGCTCTATCCATTGAGCTAACCGGGAGGCGGTTAACCCGGGGTTCTCAACTCAGCTACACATTCTTAAGTGTTTTTCTATTCTCACCATAATTGAAGAGTTCGTTCCACATTTTATCTTTTTTTTCTTGCAGAGTACAATAGATTTCCGCTTCATTCAGGCTTTTGGACAACAAAAGATGTCAGGTTCTGTTTCAGATGTTGTAATTACCTCAGCAGCGTTTGACAAGGAGAGAAGAGCCTCAACCAAATCCAGGGTAAAACTTTGTTCTTTTTGAATTGATCAGCGATGTGACAAAGTGGTTAGAGGAGTGAACTTACCTCCCGGAGCTCCTGAGGTCACATTTGTAAATAGTTAAGTCACATTTGTAAATAGCGAACTGCCAGCTGGAATTCTGAACCTTAATAGAGCGATTTGAGCGTCCAAAGTAATCCAAAGTTGCTTTGGTTGACTTTACTTTGCTTTGTGATTGGTCCAGAAAACTCGCATAACCAATCATATTCAAAACAACAACAAATTTCGACTTGGTCACACGCTTTTTCAACTGAAAGCGTGATTTTTCCCAAAGATCAGCCGAGACCCTCCGTGCTTTCTGCCTAAAAACTGCTGAGAGTGAGCTTTTCATATATCGAAAGTTTCTTCCTTACAAGGTCTTTGAACGCTTTACCCATAATAATTATTTTTTATTTATTTATTTATTTTTCACTTTTACAGGTCCTTCAGCTTTCGCATATATCTTTTGTAAGCTCGGTACCAGAAGGCAGTAGCATGCATCTTGACGTATCAACAGCAATGGCTTACATACACGTGTCACCTCCCACGATAAGAACATTAACAGCATGTCTGATGTCGTTAGCCCCAGCTAAGGTTTGTTTACCGCACCGAACCATTTGTAAGAACCCTCTTAAAGGGTTTGTGTGACTCGCGCACGCCTGGATAAGAACCTCTTTTCTTTCAAGATTTGTATGACTTCCAAAATCCTTTTTTTTTTAACCCTTTGGCTCTCAAGATCTAATTACTAATTCTCCATGCATTCTCCTGACTTTACTTCTGAGAATTTGGAATTGAATCAACTTAGAATCGCCTTCTTGATATTCTTTGTTAGTATATCCTTTGCTATTTACCTCCGAGCAACTCGGCAAAAAAATGGCGTCCCGTTTTGCATCCGCGACAAGCGAACAAATCACTCAAATTAACGACGGTGGTGTATATTATCTCACTGTTTTAGTATATACTAAAACAACTATTCATCTCAGTGTCGTGGTTAGCGGTGGATATTTACCGAGCCGCGAAGCGGCGAGGTAAATATCCACTACTAACCACCTCCACTTCGATGAATAGTTATTAATTATTCTCCTCAGCTGTCTGCTTGATATTGTATTGATATTTTTCAAGCAGAAATTCTGTCTTTATCACCCATGGCAGTTAAAGGGTTAGGAAACCATCCGTAAAAATCCTTATTTACCATTTGTATGACCTATTAACCGATACGAAAGAGCCAATTCCTTTAAGCGCTCGTGTTTCATCCTTAGAGTTATCTTCCCTTTCCATTTTTTCTCTCCAGAAGGAAGAAGATGAAAAGAAGGCAACTGACAGCGCCGTAGACCTATGGAGTGAAAAGCCAATTACCACTAAGGATCGGTGGTATTTATTCCCTGGTAAAACAAATATTACCCTTTATTACATTGCCGTGAACTGTTGTTCGCAAAAGCCGGAAAATTCGAAATAAAAAAGTTTGTTCCTAGTGCCATATAATATACTATTTACTAAGCTTTTGCTTGCCCGAGCCAAACTGGGAAATATTGGCCCTCGGTCTTTTTTGTACAAATCTCGCAAACTCGGGCCGCTTTCCCCAGTTGGTCCCCCACGCTCAGTCAGTGAGAAGTTATCTATTCCACATGTTGTTTCATTATTCAGGCGTTTCGTAGGAGGCTTGAATTCAAAATTCAGATTTGTTCGTCTTCACAAATTGCCGTCTGTATCTAAATCGCAACTTACTGTGCTAGTTCTTTAGGCTTCGAGAGAAAGTTGAAAAACATTTTAAGACACTATTTGGGGGAAATGACATTTTTCTTGAACTTTTCAAATACCCATCAGGTGGCAACTGTCTTTCGTGTCTGAAGTTTACGTGTGGGAATAACTGTTTACAGCTTTGTTTGGATTTTGTCTGTACGAGCTCCTGAGTACACGCAGATGCGTGTCTTCTTTAATCTCTGTGTTTTGAAGGTTGGGTTAAATTTATCACGTTTGTGCTTTGCATTTTAGTTCCTAAAGACCAGCTTGTTCCTGGGAGACGTGTGCTTGCCAGATCTTTCAATAACATCAAGTTCTATGATCGGGGATATATTTACATGGCTACAGATCATATGATCGGTGTCCACTTTGACGGCGGCTTGCCATGGGGCTATGATCCAAATGACATCACTGCTATGGTGGTGGATAAAAATCCGGATCCTAAAGCTCTCGTTGTTGGTACACATGTGGTGGCCAAGCGTTCAAAGGATTCATCTCATGTCGAGGGAAAAGTGAAAAAAAGAAAAGAGGAGAATGGAAAAGAAAGCTATTTGATTGACTTTTGGGATGGCATCGAACAATGGGACACTTTAGATCAGATCCGTATTCTCACCACCAGCAAGCCGGGAGGTAAGTAGTTTGAAGAGTTGAAGCTGATAATTCCAGCAATGTTGAAGGTCTGTTGTCTGTATAGGTTCACTTTAGTTTATCCGTGTTTTTTGGGAAAGTGACGAAGTTAGCTCGAATAACGGAGCGCGTTTATTTCGTTCGTGGAATCCATGTAGCAATTTGGTGTAAGTGGATTATATCATAGTTATCATAAAGTGTTATCGGAGATTGGTGTTTGCTTTCATTTTTCTTTGATCTTAACTCCGTCGGATTCAGTGCGAACAAAGATCGCATTTTACTGTTTGTGAAAGTTTAATGAACTCCATGCCTTGAAACTGTATTTAAAACCAACCATGCGCATTTAAGAGTCTGTCTTATTTCTTCTTTTAGTTCCCAAAGGGCAGATCGAAGTTTCATCCATCGTATTTGTCAGATTCAAAGACGACATGTACAGGAGAAGTTTTGTCTCTAGCAAAACACACAGGAAGCTTGTGATACGATTAATCGGTGAAGTGATGACTCTCAGTGTGGACGCAAACGACAGTGCGGCAGTAGTACCAGATGTCATCCCAGATCCGGCCCATCTAACTGTTGGTAGAACAGTTATTGCTACAGTTGACATGGTTTTTTGGGAGGCGGGAAACATTGTTCAGATTCGGACACTAGACGATTCAGGACAGGATATTTACAGAGTCAGGTTCATAAATGGCGGTGACGCGTGGATTTTTAACAGCAACAATATCCGTATCTTGATGACAAGGAAACCCAAAGGTACATGTGGCTACTACGTTAGGGCAGTTTTCAATTGAGTTTCGAAAGTAATCTGGGATTTGCTTTGGTTTTGCTGAACTTCACCGTCTGATTGGACGAGAAACATGCCCGTGCTACTTTCTCAACCAATCAGATTCACACATAAAAAAACTGAGCGCTCGCATTCTCCCGCTTCAGGCAGTTTGCACGTCTCCTAAGTCTCGTGCGGTAATATCCACTGTTTTGATTGGCTGTCTTGAATACTTTGGTGTCGGTGTGACGACACTGAATCGAAATTCGCAGTGTTAGCACATGTAGGAAATAATACAAATTTCATCTTATGATCAGAGGGACTCTAGAAGAAAAGAGTCGAAGGACTCTGGTAACTTCGCAGGCAACATAAAAGCTATTTCATTTTAAGAAAATTACCAGGCAAGGTGTAAGGTTTATTTTTACTTACAAGCACGGAAGAGTTGTTTTTAAATGATCGGATAAAGTTGCTGTGAAAAGGACATAAAATCGTATTTATTAAGTTCTTCCATCAACCAATTGTGGTCTACACTAAACACTTCTTAAGTTCTCGTGCAATCGTATTCTTGATTTTATTAACCGCTGTGTTAATAACCTATATATTTTAGTTGCTAGTTTCTCTTATACAAGGGGTTCAATTATAAAAGGGATGGACGTTGGTTCCGTAGTCCTTGAGTAATTAGAGTGCCACTATGATCAAAATTTCGCATTGCCTTTTCTTTTCACTTCTGGAAACTAGAAGTAAAAAACACCATGCCAAGTTTAATCGCAAAATTCCCACGGGAAGTATGATTATTTCAACCTTGTTTTTCGTTTTTGGTCGCCCGCCATTACTCAATTCAAAAAATGGCCGAGTGTGGCAAAAAGAGTTGGCACTAGGTGGAGCCTTTCGGAAGTGACGTCATATGCGCAGAATGTGATATTTACCTTGCTATTCTCTCTTTAGTTCCAGAAGGCATTTTAGACGTAGGCACAGTGGTGTGGGCACATACGTCCAAAATACGTTACTACAAAGGATTTGTTGCCTACAAAGGAACCAAACTGCATGTTGATCTGTACGACGGAGATAAATTTGTGTACGAAATGAAAGATGCATCGCACAGAGTGATACCTGACGTGCCACCAAAGGCAGCCGATATCAAACCTGGAACAAGAGTCATAGCCAAGTTCAAGAACAAGCCTCGGTACTACAGTTCTACAGTGATGGAGGTGGACGCCTCTGATCCAAACGAACCGAAGTATCATGTAAAATTAGATGATGGAGATGAGACGTGGGATTCTCTGTATCATCTCAGACTCTTGCCCAAAGAGGTTCAAGTTGGAGGTACGTTTGGGAATGTTTGTTCTAGTTCCTTCATGTTTGGACTGATTTGACAAAACTGAGTCGATAGCAGACTTGCTTTGATGAGCTAAAGGTCGGTCATGAATTATCTTGGGAAGGTTTTTTGTTATTCTCAGTAACGCTCCTAAACGATTGTATCTTTTGTCTCTAGGCGAGGAGAAGCCTCCTGACCATGTAAATGCCAGCGGGGCTGGGTACCATAAAACAGAAGTGGTAAGTTTACAAGGGCGTGGCTGAGGGGCTCCATGAAGTGCCCGTGGCTCCTTCTCCCCCTACTTCGAGAGGCATTTGTTTTTCATAGTTCTATAACTGACATAAACTTCAGATTTTCGAAATCGGGTGAGTCAGAAAAGTCCACCTGGCATGAATCTTTTCCAGTGTTATATACACCGATTGTTCATCCCCCTTACCTGCTGATACACAAGGAAGAGTAGCGGAAAAGACAGTTTCCCGGCGGTGCGCCTAAATCCGCAACTGCCTCCCCCTCCTCCGAAAAAAGTCCCAGCCATGCCGCTGATACAAAAAACATTTATTGACCCAGACCAGGCACCCTGGCATATTCAGGGGCCTCCAGATTTAATTTTAATCTTTTACAACGTCAATCTAAAATATTATTTTTTTCGTCAGTTGCTTTTTGAAATGGAAGGGTTTGACATCAAGTTAGAGGGTTTGTTTGGCGGCCAAGTGATTCCACTGCTGTCTGTTGACGGATCCATCCAAGGAGAAGTTAAGAACTGGTCATCGGCAGTGAGTAAAAGAAGCTTCTCGTACTGTGTGTTAAACTTTTGTGTGATATAATAAATGATTTTTCTTGTCATCGAGTTTCGGTGAGATTATTGTAGAGAATTGGTGTAGTTTCGTATAACTATGCTGAACTTTGGCATTTCGTTGTTGATGTCACTATTTATGTTTTCTTTTTTGTTTTTCGCTTTTTTTTATGTTGGAGACCCTTTACCGTATTGGCTGGTGCACTAGATTGAGTGCACGAGTGTGGGCCCTGGGGCCCGTTTCCTAAGAGTCCTGGTAACTTCCTGGTCCGTACAACCGTTTTGTTTTTGTCTTAAAAATTTTGAAAGCTGAACTAGATAGGGTACAGAACCTGCTTCTCTATCTAAATTTTGATTTAAAGATATAAGTCATCGGGACTTGCGAGAAACGGGCGGGACAGTTGACTCTTACATTGCTTTCCCCCTTCAGGATTATGAAAGGATACCAGTGAACTCTCAGGGAAACCTTACGAAAAGCTGACAGGGATGGGGGGGGGGGGGCGCTTAGGGGGTAACCAGCAAGGGACCAGCATCCCCTCCAGGGGGTTTAGCGGTGGCAATACTCCTAGTCTCATGCTATAGAAACAGAGGCAAAGTTCGATGGTGGGAGTCTTCGGCTGATTTATAAGACTTTGCATTCGTTATTTATTTCAGTTGTCAGTCCATGCTGGAGTCGGTGTTATTGGAAACTACTTCAACGAGAGTGTGTCTGAATGGGAACCTCTTATTGAGCCGGTGGAGGATGAACACAGCAATTATCGACATTGGGAAGTTAATTTTGATGTGAGTAGAATTCTCGTAGGGAAGGAACTGCAATTCCTCGTAAAAAAATTTTTTCTGGCCTCATTTTGTTTCCCTTTTTCATTGTAGATTTCATTAGCAAATGGTGGAGGTGGAAGCAGCAGTTTGGACGACAATTCAGAGGCAGCAATGACTCTGGCAGTTAAATCAAAGGATGAATTACAGCTGACTGTAACAAAAACATGTCTGGACATCTTCACTAAACTCGGAGCGGTCAGTACAAAACTAGCTGGATAATGATAGTTATGGCATTGAAAACGGCAACGCAGTGATAAAAATAACTTCTACAGAACGAAAACTTTTATGACTTTTAGGATAACAAAAAGGACTTTACACTCCTTTGTAGCTGTCTTTAGGATGTCACGCAACCCCCTTCCTTCCAACACCCCTTCCAAAGGACTGGATTTTAGTTTGGGGAGATCACTGCGTGACATAGAAAAGAAGGGCGCAGTAGAAGACTACAACAGCATGGATAACAAAAGGGGTGATAACGATAATCACGACAATAATAGTGATGATTATAAAAATAGCGTTCAAACGATAATCACGGTAACGATGAGAACGATAACAGTACTTACGATTACGAGGATAACGATAATCACGATAACGATGATAACGATAACGTTGATGATGGTAACGATGATAATGATAACGATAATCACGATAACGATAGCTCTAGCAATGAAACGTTAACGATAATGATGAGAACTTTAAAAGATACTGATAACTATACATAATAGCGACAATAGCAATAACGGTAAAGGATAGTAGTAACAATTTGACCGATGACGATTCTAATAACGATGATGATGATGAAGTTATTTTTGTTCTAACGAATATTGAAGTACCTGTTCATGTGTGTAGGCTTTCAAAGAAGCTGTTGCTCTGGAGGGTACAGGAGTTTTAGCTATTGAAGACGTTCCGCCCTATCAGATATGGAATGAGGTTTGTTATCAACAGCTTCTTATTTTTTGTTTAATTTGCTACCGAGATCACTAACAGTCTTGTTGTGTTTCTTTTTAGCTTGGAATGGAAGTCAAGCTTCGTCCAGGAAAACAGCTTATGGTGTGTTGTCATCCTACTTTTTGTTCGCTCCAAATTCTTGAACCTTTTTTTCTCTTTCTTTTTGGTGGAATTTGTTGGTTGCTGTAAGTCGGGTTGAGAAATCGTGAATGCCTTGGTAAACAAGTTTAGTTCGAAAAAGAAACTTTGTCTTGACGGATGCTAGCAAGCTTCCGTTTAGAGGTTGTAGTGGTCTATTCAAAGGAAATCGAAGAAATCCGGTCGTAGTTTTACGTTTAGTGTAGAAAAGTTATAGCCATTGAAACATGTTTTTTGAAAGAGTTTTATCAGGGTTTGTGTTGGAGCAGTTTTCAACTCGGAGTCAAAAGTAGTCCGCGGTTGCGAAACATCTCTCTGTGATTGGTCCAGAAAACAAATTAAATGCAAAACTGAAACCAATCACGACTTTGTCGCCCGCGTTTTTTCGCGCTTTAGGCAGTTTCCTAGTTTTCACTTTGAGTTCTCATTGGCTCCTGAAGATATTTTCCTTTCTTCTGATTGGCCCCTGCGATTGCTTTGGTTTTGGTTTTTACGAGACTCATTTGAAAGGCGCTCTTTAGAGTTCATTAATTGCAATCCGTTTTAATAGTCTCCATCACCATCCCTCCTTGTTCTTGGCTTTTAATTGTCCCATTTGTATGTGTTAGTTTTTTTAATCTCACCGAACTGATATATTTTAGCCTCCCTCATAGGGTAGTTTTCACTCACAAAACGTCTTCATCGTTGTTTGCTTTTGAAGCTTTAGCCGTCCTCAGTTAACATTATATATAATTGTGTATTTATTTCATGATAGGTTGCAAGTGGAGTTGATCAAGATGGAATGGTTACAATGCTTCCAGGTCAAAGCGTTTCCCTTCGCTTTGCCAAAGGCATTCACAAAAGAGCCGGCCGATACGAAAGGGTAAATAGTACTTCTGGTGGAGGGGGACCTAGTATCGGTGTAGAGGTAAGAACAGCCGTTAATCATAAACTTTTAGATGCAGTGGATGTGAATTTTTTATAAAGACACAAGTTCAGCAAATGGTTTGAATCCGAGTTAACGCACTAACTATCCAGTGTCAGTTACAAAGATTGCCGAAAACAAGATTCGTTTTGTCTGTTTGCGTTGACCAAACTGGAAAAGACTCAAAATTTGGAATTCTAAGAAATCCTGACATGAATCTTGTTTTGAAATCATCAGGTGCAAGGCTATCATGAGATGAAACCTGTCTCAATAAAACAGGCAAGAGTTATCTTGCAAAATGTTATCCCAAAAAAGGTAAGAACAATTAAACAATGACAGGAAAAAAATAAATTGGAATTAAGTATAATAATTATTAGTGGAACCAATAAAATATAATGTTGTGTAATGATACCTTTTCTGGTAATTAAACAAAAAACAATTTCCGTTGTCTTGAATGTGGGACTTGAATGTGGGAATCTTTAGAGGTGATGTCCTTTGTCAATGAAATAAAAGAAATTTATGCTAAGAAGCGTAAGGATGAAGAACTACTGAAATAATTAACATTTAAGAAATAATGAAATAATTGAATTAAATTCTTTAGGGCACAAGAAAAAGAAAACAGACTGGCAGAATTTTGGAAAGTGCAAATGACAAAGTTGTGATTGGTTTTAGTTTTGCGTCATTGGTTGAGAACACAAGTTTTCGAAACCAAACAGAGAGCAAATGAAAGCAAACCCAAAGCAATCTCAGATTACTCTCGAAACTCAGTTGAAAAGTGCTCCTAAATGTTTTGCATGCTTAGGTAGTATTCTTACATTTCAGTTGATAGAAAGGATCATTTTATTACCAGAAATGAGCACCATAAATGAAATGGTCCTGATTACAGATCTTGATCCAGATCAGGTGAAGGGCAAGTACCCTAAACTAACGGCTCTCTAAGGGGAAACGTGATTTTTGAACAACTTTGCCTTTCTCGACTTTTTCTTGGGCTCAATTCTGGCTTTCAATGCTAACCACTCGTCTCTGTTTCAGAGACACTGGTAAACTTATAACGCTATAAACCATATTTCTCATGGACCAGTGTTAGTATCTTGAGCAACTATGCACCTACTCCTTCCCCAAGCAAACATGAACCCTATCAGCCCAGCTTGATGTCAGTCGATGCTGTATGGTTGGGGAAGGGGTGGGTGCGCTGTGACTCAGATACTGACTTGTTCCTTTCTTATTCATGTTGAAGTTCAGTATCTTTCATGCTGTCTATGTTAATCGTCAACGTTTGATAATTTGCTAATGGACTCTTCTTTCTATTTCTTTGTACCTTACTGGGTACTTTTTTGGGGTCGCGACTTTGATGGATCCAAAATCAGGTTTCCGAGTGAAGACTGGAGCTGAATAAATTATTTTTTGGTAAATAAGGTCCCGACCTTTTACGATCTTTGATCTCATCTTAGATCCTGACTTTTGTAGTACGTCACGAGGACCGAACCTGAACGAGAATTGTTCGGAAATAAAAGGTTTCAGTCCTTACTCGGAAACCTGATTTTGATGTATCGATTTAAATCACAACCCTTTTTTTTTTTTTTTGCTTCCTAACGTACGTTTTTCTTTTGGAGCTTTGATTGCTCTCTAAACTGTTAAATGCCAACTTCTGAATGAATACTGTATTATAGAACGACAGAACAATTAGAAAGTAACATTTCCTTTTCTTTACAGCTCCTTTCTGATTTGATTGTATCAGTTGTGATTCAAGTGGAGACTGGAGACGGTCAGAAGATAGTAACCATCAGATCACCCTTACAGGTCAGTACACATTACTTATCAAATCACTGTCAGTATCTTGGCAACTGCGCACCTACCCCTCCCTTAACTCGACATTAACTTTAAGTTGTTTTTCTTTGTTGTTAGATTGGGATTGGGGTTGGGGCAGGGGCAGGGGCAGGGGCAGGGGCAGGGGCAGGGGCAGGGGCAGGGGCAGGGGCAGGGGCAGGGGCAGGGGCAGGGGCAGGGGCAGGGGCAGGGGCAGGGGCAGGGGCAGGGGCAGGGGCAGGGGCAGTTGCGCGGCTGCGCAGTTGCGCAGTTGTGCAGTTGCTCAGTTGCTCAGATACCGGTCCAAATTATCCGTGGTTCAGAGCGGATTTCGAAAATTGAATGCTTTTAACTCGCCAAATACGTGTAGCATGGAAACGATTTATGTTGATGAATCGTGTACGAAAATGATTAAAGCAAAACAAAACTACCAACATGACGCTTGACGCTTTTTTAACACAGGTCAACAACCACTTTCCGATCCCAATGGACTTATTGTGCAAGAAAGAAGATCAGTTGTCCTGTGTCGCAACGATTCAGCCTGACGGCGTGTTTAGTGTTCCCCTGATATTGGCTCACAAGGCTGCACTCTACCTCAGACCTGCGGGATTTGGGTGTGTTTATTTTACTGTGATCTGTGCTTTGAAAATGACAGCTGCGATCAATTCATGGGATAATTTGATCGAATTAGTTTACTTTATTGGTTATGTCCCATTGACGTTCGCGAATATAGAAACATTTATTTTTTTGGCCTGATGCTACTACTACAAAACTGCAATAAAGAGCGATTTTGCTAGGTTTTACGTGACGTCGATTCCCCAGTTATCTTTTCAACTCACAAGATCCGATAGTTATTTCTTCCCATAGGCAGCTACATTTCCTTCCATAGTAGTTACAAGTATTTGGTGTTACATCAAGATAACAACTTCTACCTGATAAGTTTGAGTATTCTCATTACCTGTTTGCTGGATAATGTATGGATATTACAAGGAGAAGTTACATGTTAATCTCTTCTGGGAGTTGAAGGGTTATAAGCGTGTTTAAAGGCACGGAATCACGGTTAAGCGCATGCGTGGTGTGCCAGCATTAAATTCGGATTAAATTCGTTGGGTCAACGGTAAATTAACATGTGATATCGCTTGAGCAATCAACCTGAACTCGCTGTAAGCTTTGACCATCCTTCGATCTCACAGTGCTTGTTGAATTGTTTGATCATCGAACTAAGTTTTAGCGTAGTTTTTAAGCGCTAATTTTCAAGATTTGGCAAAAAATTTTGAGAATAAAGGTAAAGACAGACCGGTATGGACTCCCTATCTGCCTTAGTTGTGATCAAGATCTGGTCTGGAGAAATGAATACAGGATATCTTTCAAAAACTAACAAGAGGCTTGAAAACGGTTTAATCATGAAAGAAATTAGACATTGCCACTGTCTGGTATAGTAACATGATACGTGTAACTGAATAATCGCCACCAACAGTGAGAAAAGTTAAACCCTCTGTGCACAGTTTTCAATTCGTATCTATTATTTTGTGATTTTGGTCTCAATTTGATTCAGTTCTGCATTAATTATTTATTGGCATCTGTAAAATGTAATGAAAGCATTTTCTGACTTTAGGATGAATAAGACAATTTTTCGATTTCAAACTACTTTACTTCTTACAAATGTTTCTTTTTTTGTTTTGTTTTTTGTGATGTTATGTTTTTTTTTCTTATTTTTTATCTTAAGGTATGGAGCGAGTTCGACACCGCTGCTGTGGAACAAGTTGGCATCCGAGGGCCAATCTTCATTTCAGTGTCCCCCCCCGGGAGGCGAGGGACCCCCTTTTCATATAGAGGTAAGATAGGTCAGAGGAACTTGTGTGTCGAAAGTAATCTGTGAAAAAAATTATTGTATTGTCGAAATTTTTCAAAGGTAAATCTTTAGGCTTATACAATTTATGTGTGAATAAAAGTTTGTAAAATGGCAAAATAAATGCTCTTGCTAACCGAGTGCGAGGTCCGTACTGTAAGTTACTGACTGAGTCTTCTTTTTTTTTTTTTCGCTCCGGAAATACGAGATTCTGTGACTTACAGTTCAGACCGATTTTGGTACGACAGTTATTGTGTCACTGGATTCAAATAGAGGGAAAGATTTCAATTTAAGCAAACTTTGGAATTAAGTGGGCCGTACAGTAAAATACAGTTCACCTGCAGTGCAGTGCGGGCCGTACAGTAAAATGCAGCTCACCTGCAGTGCAGTGCTGGCCGTACAGTAAAATACAGCTCACCTGCAGTGCAGTGCTGGCCGTACAGTAAAATGCAGCTCACCTGCAGTGCAGTGCGGGCCGTACAGTAAAATGCAGCTCACCTGCAGTGCAGGCGTCTTATTAGGCAGGGCTCGACACTAACGGTAGCCGACTAGCCACAGACTAGT
The DNA here is from genome assembly GCF_964205215.1 of Stylophora pistillata. NCBI lineage: Eukaryota > Metazoa > Cnidaria > Anthozoa > Scleractinia > Pocilloporidae > Stylophora > Stylophora pistillata. The sequence goes on along the minus strand of NC_142522.1, from coordinate 10,943,013 downwards.
GGAAATTCAGTTTTGGCCAGTGGTTTCGATTTCCAATGGCCAGTTTGGCTGGTAAACAAACTGAAATTGTTGTAACATCTGAGTTGACACTAGCCACCTGGTTAGTGAGTTGAAAAGTTAGTGTCGAGCCGTGTTAAGGCGAGTTAACGATAAGGAGCGCGATCGTCTATTCAACCGGCCATGTTTCATTTAGAGTTTGAGTCGACGGTAGGGGGATGGGGCGGGAAGGGGCGAAAAGACACTTTTTCACTCCCCCATCCTACCCCACTCCGTATTTTTTAACTGTCGCTCGCCCCCTTGGTACAAAGTTCTTTCTCTCCCCAACCTTCCACTTCCATTAAGATCAAAGATGACGGCCATAATTTTCACTAAGAAAGTACTGAGCACTCGCCCGCCAAAATTACGCCCGCTCTGCTCTGTAGGCTGATTAACATGCGGCACGCTAAATTGACCAATTATAGCGTACGTACTAACTTAGAAATCTGATAAAAGACGCTTATTTTCTGTTCAGTTAAATATTGAGTGGTTTTTGTTTTCATTCGTTATGGAGGACAAGGATCTGTTTTTAGACGAACAAGTATTTTGACTTTTTAGAAATTGAACATCAAATTGTATTCTGTTGTATGAGGATTGTATGAAGTTAAATTTGAACAATTGTTGTTCAGGTTGATTGTGAACAAGTATCGTACAGTGCAGTTCATGGATCTTTAGAGCATGCACCAAACTTCGTCTTACACATCTACCCACCGGCTGTTCTACACAACTACTTGCCATATAATATTCACTATTGGACACTGGTGAGTACAAAATGACTGATTCAATAACTGGGATACTACGCACGCTCTGATTGGTTAAAACTCCACCGTTTATTGTACTGGTAAACCCCTGGCTATTTCAGGTGCTTATAGGAATGGGTTTCTAAAGAAGATGTAGTGCTGCGTCGGTTGAGGCTATAACAAAGTAATTTGGTTATATTAAGTGAGTTGATTATGCACGTTGGCCAACGCAGCGTGAGTAACTCTTTACGCTAGCTAATAGTGCATTTCACAGCTGCATGCTTGGTTGCCAAGCCTTTGAAAAGGAGTGAGGCTAAGGCTGACCATGTTATGATACAAACATTGCTCCTTTTCAAATGAAAATTACGTTGTTATTGTGCTTACTAGATACTGGTATCTATTACAACAAGGTCACCTTCAGCCTCACTCCAAATCAAAGGCTTGGCAACTAAGTAACAACAGTAAAATGGCCAATTAACATTATCCAATCAGGTGATAAAATGAGTTCATTTTAGTTGGACCGAGTATTTCACACATTTTGACGTCGTCTGCTATGTTTTACTTAACAGATGCATCTATTTGTTTATTTAGTGTATCAAAGATTAACAATAATGTATTGGAAATGCGGGCGCTGAAATCCGATCGAAGGTTCAGAAACAAGCTTTGTTCAGAGGATAGCAAAGAGAGGATTCCATTTCACGCTCGAATTTTCGAAAAAAAATAACGCATCACGTACATTTTGAACAGCATTTCACGTGTCACGAATTTAAAAGGTCTCAGGGAAATATTGAGGTTTTCACGAAATGAGAGAAAAAATTCACGGGCCGCGTGTATCTCAGGAATCAAATCACGCTTCACAGTGGTTCATGCAGACCAATCTTTATCAAATGTTATTGATATTTCCAATCATTTGAAGTGCATTGCGGAGGATTAATGTCACAAAATAATTGAGCTGCCACGTGCACTCTGCACTAGTAGTGAACCCGTTGTTTGTTGTACCGGTAAACCGATAGAAAACTGAAAATTGAAACTTATTTTATAAAAGCGGTAAACTACACTACCTTTCGGTTTAGCGAAGAAAATACTTGGGATATTGATAGAACATGCAATAAGCTTGTAAATCGCTCGCCTTGGGCTTGTGATATTATAAACTTTTCTCTTCAGTTCTTCCGGCCCAGGTTACTCTCCCGGTAAACCAGAAAGAAGTTCGGACTGCTGCTTACCTATCATACATTTCATAAGAACGCTGTTTCACTTTTAGATTTGAGGCTTGTCGCTTGCGTAGTTCGCTCGCAAGGCGGCGTGGGAAGGCGAGCGTTTGCCTCTTTCCGGCGTCCCAACCTCTAACTCCGCGCCTTAAAAGCTCTAGGGCAACGTCATATACGTTCCAACCACCCACATAGAATGTTTCGGGCGCGAGACGGGAAACTGGGACGATTTGATAAAGTTTAGTTATGGAGGACGTTGCTTTTCGTTGATCGTTTAGCCGTTCGATTCTTAATGTTTTTACGCTTGTTTTGTTAGGACATGCCTGTTGTTGAACTTAAAGGTGGCGAAAATTGGCCTTTGTTTTCTGTCAGTCTTCATCGAAAAGTCAATCTTTACATTAAGGTAACTATAGTATGTTATTGACGTTGTGTAATCCGAAATAGCCAACTTATGAACCTTACATACATACATAAGCTTTATTTATACTCGAATTTTAGGGTAGCTAACGAGCTAATATCCTCGAGCTGAGACTACATAAAAAAAGTAATATATAAATATACACACATATATATATATATATACAAAATAACGATAATAATAATAATTGATTAATTGACTAATTGACCCTTGCTCACCACAGAGTCTCCTGTAGCTCAGTGGTTAGAGCATCCGACTAGATCACGGAGGGTCGTGGGTTCAAATCCCATCTGGAAACTCTATTTTTCTCTTATTAAAAATAATAATAATAACAGTGATAATAAACACATAAATGTAAAGAAAAGAAATTATTATTTACAAATTGTCAATCTTAAGTTTAAGAATGTCAAGCAAAAAAAAAAAAGGAATCTATATGAACGTAACTTCTGTATTTTGGTTTTAAAGTCTGCAAAGAAACAAGTAGGAAAAAAGTCCGGCTGTGTATTCCACTGCTTAACTGAAAGTAAGAAAAGGATTTAAGACCATATGTAGTTGTATTCTTAATGGCGAAAGAAGTGAAAAGGAGACAAATCGCCATTCCTTTCTTATTTCTTCTACAGTCAGACTCAGTTTGTAGCCATCTTTCCAGTTAGGTCTTCAACTCTCCCTTAGCTCAGAAAGAAGTCATTTCCCGGGTACAGGCCCCAGTCGTTCAAAGTTTGGATAACACTATCCACCGGATAAATCTCTATCCGGGGGATAACGCTGTACATTTTGCTATCAGTTACCCCCTGGCTGGACCCAGATGGGTATTTCAATCAAAGCGTAATTTTCACCTCCTTTCAATTTCAAAGTGTCATCGTTTGTCTCACCGTTTGATCACTTCCGATGTAGATCGCAACGTTTTTGATTGTATACTGTCTTAATCAGGCGACCAGGTCGACTGATTATGCATCTAACCATTCGAAGAATCACGCTTGGCTGTGATTGGGTAAATTTGAACAGCCCGTCATGTGCGCATGTTCTTCTTCAGCGTTCCGCTGTCTTACTGCTTCTCTCCCTGTCGTCGTGTTTCTTGTTGCTTGGCATCCATGCCTCTGGTATTTCCATTCTACTATCACTGTTGATGTTCTCAGGGTAAAGCTTGAGGTAAACATTATTTTTATTCTTTAGACTGGCAGTTATCAAGGGAGCTTGTGGAGAGGCCAGGTTGAACTTTTCAAGGGAATGGACGAACTCACACCATTTACCTTGGAACCAACTGAGGCGGCGGCCTATGGAAAGCACTTGGTAAGAGTAGACAGAATAGGATTTAATTATATGGCAAAAACGAACATGATCCAAACAGTGCATGGGAAAATCTTACCCCAGTGTTACTTATAATATGGCACGACTGACAGTCAAAAATAGTGTTTATTATTATTAACTCTAAAACTAAATATTGTTGGCCTTAAGACCACGAGGGTAAATGAAACTTTCTAAGATTACCAAATAAACAGTTCTTTTGGTGTTGATTGAAATTTACAGTGTCGGTACATATTTAGAATTTGTTTGTAATGTTCGAGCGCCATTTTGAGGAGATCCGGTTTCTTGATTGTAGCTGCTGAAGATAGCAAATTCCTCTCACTGATTTCTACCCATTTGTTCCAAGCACTACTTGTATTCCATATTTATGTGGCTTACTTATTACAGAGGCTGGGAGTGTTTGCCACATTTGATGGTACAATGAACATAACCTTGTACAGCCCTTACTGGATGGTCAACAAAACTGGACTTTATCTGGAGTACAAGGTAGGAAAACATCTTTAGTGCGCTGGTATCCTTTGATGCTTTTGGTGGAGAGAAGCACTCTAATAGCTCCTTAAGTTTTATCTCCGCTATTTTTAGAGAGACAATTCTAGTCTTTACGCAGCTACTTGGCTGGCTTCAAATGATGTAATATCGATTCTCAGAGCTCTTCTATATTGCGAGAAGAGATCGAGAAATTGGCCTAAATCAATAGGCCATTTTCGAGTTCCCTAAATTCTCACTGCGGAGGTTGGGTCAAGTGCAAAAGCTTTGTTGCGAAAATGAGTTTTCTTTGTGTTAGAATTAAAAAAAAAAAAAACTGTTTTTGTATCGAAGACTTTGCACTTAGCCTCGTTTTCAAGCAGAGGCGTTGGGCATCGTTTGGGCAGCTTTTGGTTTACGAAATGGACAGTTTTAATTAAAGAATAATTGTCCAGGAAGCATGCGCGCTTAGTAACACGTTAGCTAGTGTTCACACCATCTCTTTGAACAGCTCAACTCGAAGACACATTTGTTGGGACACCTACTGTCTTCCTTGCCTCTCTCAATGTTGGTCTACAAGATGGCGTAGACGCACTGTCAATAAAGAACATTGGAAAGAGGAAAAGGGCGAAAGAACATCATAGATGTTGCTCTCGAAAAGTGTCTTATGTAATTTTGTCTAGTAATGTAGCTACTAATCTGTTTTGGCCTTGTGGGTAGTGTTTCAAATCCCATCTGGAAACTCTATTTTTCTCTTATTAAAAATAATAATAATAACAGTGATAATAAACACATAAATGTAAAGAAAAGAAATTATTATTTACAAATTGTCAATCTTAAGTTTAAGAATGTCAAGCAAAAAAAAAAAAGGAATCTATATGAACGTAACTTCTGTATTTTGGTTTTAAAGTCTGCAAAGAAACAAGTAGGAAAAAAGTCCGGCTGTGTATTCCACTGCTTAACTGAAAGTAAGAAAAGGATTTAAGACCATATGTAGTTGTATTCTTAATGGCGAAAGAAGTGAAAAGGAGACAAATCGCCATTCCTTTCTTATTTCTTCTACAGTCAGACTCAGTTTGTAGCCATCTTTCCAGTTAGGTCTTCAACTCTCCCTTAGCTCAGAAAGAAGTCATTTCCCGGGTACAGGCCCCAGTCGTTCAAAGTTTGGATAACACTATCCACCGGATAAATCTCTATCCGGGGGATAACGCTGTACATTTTGCTATCAGTTACCCCCTGGCTGGACCCAGATGGGTATTTCAATCAAAGCGTAATTTTCACCTCCTTTCAATTTCAAAGTGTCATCGTTTGTCTCACCGTTTGATCACTTCCGATGTAGATCGCAACGTTTTTGATTGTATACTGTCTTAATCAGGCGACCAGGTCGACTGATTATGCATCTAACCATTCGAAGAATCACGCTTGGCTGTGATTGGGTAAATTTGAACAGCCCGTCATGTGCGCATGTTCTTCTTCAGCGTTCCGCTGTCTTACTGCTTCTCTCCCTGTCGTCGTGTTTCTTGTTGCTTGGCATCCATGCCTCTGGTATTTCCATTCTACTATCACTGTTGATGTTCTCAGGGTAAAGCTTGAGGTAAACATTATTTTTATTCTTTAGACTGGCAGTTATCAAGGGAGCTTGTGGAGAGGCCAGGTTGAACTTTTCAAGGGAATGGACGAACTCACACCATTTACCTTGGAACCAACTGAGGCGGCGGCCTATGGAAAGCACTTGGTAAGAGTAGACAGAATAGGATTTAATTATATGGCAAAAACGAACATGATCCAAACAGTGCATGGGAAAATCTTACCCCAGTGTTACTTATAATATGGCACGACTGACAGTCAAAAATAGTGTTTATTATTATTAACTCTAAAACTAAATATTGTTGGCCTTAAGACCACGAGGGTAAATGAAACTTTCTAAGATTACCAAATAAACAGTTCTTTTGGTGTTGATTGAAATTTACAGTGTCGGTACATATTTAGAATTTGTTTGTAATGTTCGAGCGCCATTTTGAGGAGATCCGGTTTCTTGATTGTAGCTGCTGAAGATAGCAAATTCCTCTCACTGATTTCTACCCATTTGTTCCAAGCACTACTTGTATTCCATATTTATGTGGCTTACTTATTACAGAGGCTGGGAGTGTTTGCCACATTTGATGGTACAATGAACATAACCTTGTACAGCCCTTACTGGATGGTCAACAAAACTGGACTTTATCTGGAGTACAAGGTAGGAAAACATCTTTAGTGCGCTGGTATCCTTTGATGCTTTTGGTGGAGAGAAGCACTCTAATAGCTCCTTAAGTTTTATCTCCGCTATTTTTAGAGAGACAATTCTAGTCTTTACGCAGCTACTTGGCTGGCTTCAAATGATGTAATATCGATTCTCAGAGCTCTTCTATATTGCGAGAAGAGATCGAGAAATTGGCCTAAATCAATAGGCCATTTTCGAGTTCCCTAAATTCTCACTGCGGAGGTTGGGTCAAGTGCAAAAGCTTTGTTGCGAAAATGAGTTTTCTTTGTGTTAGAATTAAAAAAAAAAAAACTGTTTTTGTATCGAAGACTTTGCACTTAGCCTCGTTTTCAAGCAGAGGCGTTGGGCATCGTTTGGGCAGCTTTTGGTTTACGAAATGGACAGTTTTAATTAAAGAATAATTGTCCAGGAAGCATGCGCGCTTAGTAACACGTTAGCTAGTGTTCACACCATCTCTTTGAACAGCTCAACTCGAAGACACATTTGTTGGGACACCTACTGTCTTCCTTGCCTCTCTCAATGTTGGTCTACAAGATGGCGTAGACGCACTGTCAATAAAGAACATTGGAAAGAGGAAAAGGGCGAAAGAACATCATAGATGTTGCTCTCGAAAAGTGTCTTATGTAATTTTGTCTAGTAATGTAGCTACTAATCTGTTTTGGCCTTGTGGGTAGTGTTTCACTTTGAACAAACACAATTGTGTCTAGTTTTTCTCTCCTTGAGTTGTTAAATAACGGGTTGATTTATTCCCTGATTTTAGGCTCCTGATAGCGAGACTGTTATACCTCATCCCGTGTCCTTGACCGAGCCAGTCATGTTTTCTTGCCGAGGAAAGGGAGAGGTGAGAATCTATTTTCCCGTCTCTTTTTACTCCTACTTACAGTTGCGTCATCCCTCTCTGTTACCTTTATTTTTATGATCTTTGTTTTCATGGTAAGAATTGTTATTATTTCTCTAACTTAATGATATTTGGCAGGCCTTCGTTCGTCTAGCTGCATCTGATTGGTCTAACAAATTTTCTCTGGACACGGCGGGCAGCGGTGGAGCTCTGAAAATCACGAAGGATGGGAAATTGTATGAGGTATTTAAAAAAGCTGTACTTAAAAAGAGGAGGGCATATTATGTACTTGAATCTTGGTGCCTTAAGTATATTTCTTTAAGTCGTAGATTTAGAAACACTAGCTGCAAACGTGAAGAGTAAAATTTATCTTTGATGTTAGGTATTTTTCCTATAATCCCATGTAGTGTTCGAACTGCAAAATAGAAAGTATCTTCTCTCCCTTGAAATGCAAATATTTTCATGTCATTACGGAAACGTGGGAAGAGAAACTGTAAACTTCAAATTCTTTCTTTCACCTTTTGCGCACAGCGAGGTTTTAAATACCATAAATGTCACAATTATTTACAGATTGGAATGCAGACCACCCTATCCTACTTCAGTTTAACCAAGATTGTGGAATTCACACCGTTCAATTTGATAAATAATCACACAGAGGTAAGAATGAAAATTTTTCTCGCTAGTTTCTAGTGAAATCAAGCTTGTTTTTTCCCTGTCCAACTCACTAATGTCACAGAGTCTGCAGTTTTTACCTTTTCCCAAATGCTCCTTTGTATCGCTGTAGTACCCAGTGTCGCTGACAGACTCAAGGGGGCCAGACGCGACATGGACTAAAGTTCAACCAGGAGAGGTGTGTTTTCCTTTCATCTTTCTCAATTTGTCTTATATTTCGTTTATTTTTCGTTTGGAGCCAGTGTGGCTGGGTTTGTAATCTGTGGTCACGTAGACTAGGAACAATTCCTCCTTTCCCGCAAAGTCCGTCGCACGAGTCAAAAAAAAAGGAAAAAAATCAGTGAAAAAAATTGATGTTAACGCGCTGCGAGGAAGATTTTGGAGTGACGCCGATGCGCCGCTGGAGCTCCATGAGTCAAGCGCTGGAAAAGTGGGGACCCTACTTTTCGAGCGCCTTACTCATGGAGCTCTTGAAGAGCATCGGCGTCACTCCAAGAGTTCCCCGCAGCGCGCTAACAGCAATTTTTCCTCTGATTTTATTGACTTAAGAGACAGACTTCGCCGAAAAGGAAGGACTGCTCGTAGTCTAGTGGTCCCGGTTTCAAATGCTCCACCTTGCAGCTCACTGGATTTGTTCTCGGTTTTCTCAAGTTCAACTCCTTGGCTGTGCTTTGTGTATAGCCAACTGGTCTGCCTTCTGTCAGTTGTTGTTTTAGAACGCTATGTTTATTCACACTGTTTCAATTTTTTCGTGTTGGCCTTGATAAGCTCCACTGGGGTAGTTGTCAATTACGTATACATACATAAACACAATTATTTGTCTCGGTGTTATAGATTAGGTTTGATCTGTTGGCTTCAAGTCACATTTGCCTTGTACCCATCGGTGTCCTGAAGCCTATAATACGACAAACTACGTGTTTGTTTGTTTGAGTGTGTAGTCTGATCAACCAGATGAGAGTAGTTTTGAAAAGAAATGTTGTTGGTAGACACTGTGGCTGAAGTTTCGACAACTTGAGCATAAGTTGTCATCAGAGTCAGTTGTCGAGTCACTTGACTTTGATGATGACTTCTGCTCCGCTCGTCGAAAAGTCAGTCAAAGTTACCGTAAACGGTCCTTTACAGAACTACTCTTACCTGGAGCTGCAGACTGCACGATCAGCAGATACACTTGGGTTCAAACCATTCACTGGCTGTTTGTTTGTTTTTCTTTAGTGTATACCATTCTGGCCAAATTCGTGCCCATCCAAGAACCTGGCTATCAGGGTTGGGGACAGTGAAGAATTATCATCAAGCTTTAACTTCGAACCCGACATTACATTGCTGCTAAGAATGAACGGAAAGGTGTGTGGAGACTCATTTTTCCCAATGCAACTGAAAGCAAAAAACCTCTTAAATGGTTGTACTAAAACTGTCGTATCCTGAGCCCTCTCTGAGATCAACCTTTCCTTTTCTTTAGAGAATTCTGTCGATTTGTTTACGGCATTGATTTATTGAAATAAAGTTCTAAGAGCCTTGCGATCCTGTTATCATTCATTTCTTACAGAGAAAATTTTAATCGATGGGCCAAGGTTATTTGCGATTGGTTTATGTTCGCTCTACTTTCCGACGTATTCTGTCCAGCACACTAGTGCCACTCTCAACCAATCAGATTCAAAAGTAAAATTGACCGTGACTTGATTACCTGTGTTTTCCCGCGGTTGAGGCGGGTTGCTTGTTTTTACCTTGAGTTCTCATTGGCTCAGGGGAGCAGGGATGGCGCAGTGGTGAGAGCACTCGCCTCCCACCATTGTGGCCCGGGTTCGATTCCCGGACCTGGCGTCACATGTGGGTTGAGTTTGTTGTTGGTTCTCGTCCTTGCTCCGAGGGTTTTTCTCCGGGTCCTCCGGTTTTCCTCCCTCCGCAAAAACTAATATTCCAAATTCCAATTCGATCTGGAAACATTGGACAAGAAGAGCCACCCAGTGGAATGTCCATTGCTAAATTATTATTTATTATTTATTTATTTATTATTTATTTATTGGCTCTTTGAGAAATTTTCGTTCCTTTGATTGGCTGTTCTGATTACTATTGTTCTGGTTTCACGGCACTCAATAGAGCTTATCCCAGTTCCTGTAACATGAAGTTACAAAGAGTATTTTACTATCGCTAGACGTGATGCGAGATCACCGTAGATACAGCTGCTGGCACTCGTTGACACTCCTGGGTGGAGAGAGGCACTTTAAGACAAAAGTGTCTTGCCTGACAATACAACAGGATGACCCGATCAGGTCTCAAATATGGATCTCACGGGAACACCATTCGCAACCTATTGACATAGAACTGTCTTAAAAGAGAACCGTAATCGTTTGTCTCACAATGTGGTCATTTTGGGTGTGGATCGCGACGTTTCGACTGCATACTGCTAATTGTAATTTACCACGATGAATAAACACAGCCTGCTTTACGATATAACTATCTTATTCTCAGGTTGGGGCTGTGTGTGCCGACATGCGAACAAAAGATTCCGCTGCCATCACAACTATCACGCCATATTTTGCTGGAGCAGCCACTGTCAGGCTAGAGAACTGCACTCAGCTGGAGATCTGCTATAAACAGGAAGGGTGAGCTGATGAGTAAATTTGTGTTTTTGACTCAGCTTGTGATAAAGCAGCTAAACATCGGCCAAATTATGTTTTGTGTGTTTTGTCAACCGAAAGGAAGTAAGACGAGGCCATCTCGACCCAACAGACTTGTTCAGTACTGGTTAATTAGCAGATAAGACCAGATAACTGGAAGATACAATTTCTAAATATTTCTTGGTTACTGCAAAGTTTTGTAACTGAAGGTTGCTGTGTTTTTGCGACTCTTTAACTATGAAACTGCTTTAAACCTCCTTTTATTCAAGAAAGAAGTTACAGACGTTGTAAGTTTTGTAAGGTCGCCAAAGGCTGGTTTAAGGGTGAATCCGACCTTGAGAAAATTGAAAATCGCAGTCGTCAGTGGAGCCATAAGCTTGAGTCCGAAGAATTAGACCTATTCCATTTTCGTATGATTTTGCTTAGACCCCGACTCTTCTGATTGCGTGAAAACTGTGCCTTTCTCAATCTATCCTATGGCTAACGACTATAACAGTTTAGTTTTCACATACCATAAGCGTCGGAATCATAAGTGGTATCCCTACTCTGCTCTCGATTCCTTCGGTTTTATTTTCACCGGATCATGTCGCTCTGCAGTTTTGATAACGACTCCGTCTCCGATTCCGTTTCTGACATTAATGCTCTGATTTATATTTTTCTTTATTCTCATCACTTGTCTGCTTGATATTGTATTAATATTGTAAGGAGAAATTCTGTCTTGGTCACTCTTTGGATTTGAAGGGTTAATAGTAACAGGGAGGAACGCCGTGCTAGGTAAACGCCAAATTGCCCTGAATGTACAAGATATTAACCAGTTATTAGCATGGAAGAAGGAACACAGACGTGGGTAAAAGCCAAATGTCTATCAGAAGTAACTATTAGCTCGCTTCCTTATTGTCATCTTAAGCGCTTCCACAACTTGTTTTTCAGTTGCAAAGAACATTGTTTGCATGCCAACCAGAGTGTTTTGTTCACATGGGATGAACCTACAGCCTCGAGAGAGTTTGTCTGGTGTGTCAAAGGATCTGAAAACAGAATCATCACAAAATTGTCACAAGTATGTAGTATTGTTGTTGATGCATTGACAGCGCTCGCTTTTTCGCAGAGCAGGGCAAGTAATTATTTTCATTATTATATGGCTGTGTCTCACAAGGACTGGGAACTACCGAATTCACGAATTTGATTGGCTGAAATCAATATTGAAAGCGGTCTAGATTCTCCCATCTAGACCGGCATCTAGACCGGTCTAGAAAAAAAGGTACAAAGAATATAAAAAATTGGTATATAAGACACAGCCATATAATAAACGTCTTGTTAACCGAGCTATGTCGGTCTGTATGGGAGAGAGAATCTTGACCTCGGTCGCTGGTACAGACCTCACTGCGTTCGGTCTGTACTGGCGACCTCGGTCATGATTCTCCCATACAGACCTCCCGCTCGGTTAATAAGAACTAAGTATCGCCAAGGAGAGGGAAAGGGGGGGGGGAGGGGCAAAGGATTTTGGTTGTATCACAATGAAACTAACCTAACCCCCACCCCTCAGGCTCTGTAGTATTCTAATGATCCTCTCTCATTGACAGTCATTTTCTATAGTCCCCTCTTAATACTTTGATAGCGACAACTGACCCCTCTCCGCTCCCCCTGAAAACCATGTGACTCCCAAAAAATTTTTACCCCCCCCCCCTAGGCGATAAATGATGACTGCTCCTTTCAAAAATTGTTCAGGTCACCAAGGAGCTTTTCATACGTGGCCAGTTCGCACGACGGATTTTGTCTTCCAATCATGTGAGAAATTCAAGCGTGTTCAGCGAACCGAAATTCAGTCAGACGTCAGTCCATATTGAAAATTTTAGTTTAATTACCAAGATGAACAAGAAGCAATTTTTAAAGCTTCCCTCCTCCAATAAGGCCTAAACTGTCGTAGCAGTGGCTTCACATATCTCGTGTTCGCGTTTAGCTGGAAAAGAAAACCCTGTTCCTGTATGGTGAGCCTGGCCCGCCCGCTTCTAACTCAGAATTTTTAGTTTAGTATAAGTCCAAGGCTTACCTTGTTGCAAATCGACGATGCACCGCTAAGTACCTTTTGTTAGAGTCATGTGATAATGATTTTGTTCTGCTTTACCTGTAGACGATGTTTGACAGGTTTGAGCACGATGGTAAGGCGTTTCACTATTCAACCTTCCTGGACGGTCTGCAACGAGTTCTCCTTATCATTGATGACTTTACATTGGCGTACAGAGCTCAAGTGGTAATTGTTTCTTTTGTTGCAGTAGATACTGAGCGAATTTAGCCCAGTGCTTTTGTGTTAGCCGCTTCATCTGTTGAATCAAAACTTGCTTTGCTCACTATGAGTTCTTCCCACGAACACTCTCCTCGCAATGAAGTTCTTTCTCCTTTAGTCACTAGTCGCACTGTACGTCCAGGACATCTGTGAGGCTTACATCAACTCGCCCGAAGCTAATATTCCATTTTGTTGACTTTTCTTACCAAGGAACTAAAAGAGCGCCCCTCACTGTGCATCACTATGGCACTTCAGGGAGTTGGCATGTCTCTTGTGAACAATGAAAAAAGTATCGAGGTGGCATACATCGGGATTAAACCGTAAGAGCCTTTTTTTTCATTTTCTCTTTCTTGTTCCTTACACTGGTGAAAATAATAGCTTTAAAAGTTTACTCCAGATAGTTTTTGAGTTGGTTAAAATTGAACTAGTTGGGTATCTTTTTTTGCCTGAAAAAGTAAAGGTTATTTCTGGTCATGTATCAAAAATCTGGGATTTATTACTGTAGGAGTGACATTATCTGGGAAGAGCAGAAGAAGAAAGGGCGATGGAAAGCTCTCAAGTTACGCCTCTGCAATGAATTAGAAGTAGGTTGGAGTAAATTGCAGCGGGATAAGGCCGTAGTAGACACACCGAATTATATATACAAGAGTGGCGATTTGGAGGCAAGTATCTGTCTTTTTTGTTCTTGTTGGTCAATGGATTAGGGATAAGCAAACTTATTGGTGCTGTGAATCAGCGTTTACCAGCTCATTTAAGTGGGAGGCGCAGTAGCCTAATTTTGGTCGCGCTGGACGTGAGATGGTGACGTCTGGATTCGAGGTGTGGTGGGGGTCATTGTGTTTTTGTCCACCTAGGAGTGTTAATGTGCATCAGCGAACTACTAGTGGAACTTGACGAAGACGAGTATTTGCCTGCATTCCGCACAGTATTGTGGAAGCCGCGGTGATGTAATGTTAGGCGCATTGGACTCCGGTTGGTCAGGTCCGGGATCTTGCCTTGAGGGTGGTCCAGTACTTTTGTCCACCCGGGAGAACAAACGTGCACCAGCAAAGTGACAAGGAAAGTTGACGAGAAGCTGAAGGGAACATCCGCGATGGATAAGCATCACTCTTAAGAGGAATGGCAATACTCCTAGTTATTTTATACCGTGGAAACAGGGATGAGTACTGAAAGTTGTGGGCGACAGATTGGCTCGTGAAAGAGCAACATCTTCGGGAGAGCTCAGGGGATCATCAGCTGTCTAGTCATGTTTTCTCTAATAGCAAGCAATATTCACCGAGGAACCTAACGTGCAAGAACATTATGTTTTCTCATTTTGTTTTCTCATTTTGTTAGACGTTCTTAGTAACTGTTGTCCACCATTTTCAGGTTGATTTTCAACAAATGGAGATTGTGCGGCCAACACGGCAGCACATCAGAAGAACATTTAGTCCAGGGATTTCATTGGAGTACACGTCGTCGCCAAATGAACTCACGCTTTCTACAAAGATTAATTCGGTTCAGGTGAGCGAGAGAAAAACTGTGGCTGACAAGACTCAAATCATTTTAGTAAGCACAGTGAAGTAGATAACTTAGTTCTACCTCTTTTGGTAACCTAGCTAACACTGTAAACCTAGTTCAGTTTCTTAAAACGAAAAGTAACTAAGGTTTGTTTGCCCGTTGAGGGTGAACAGTATGATCGTTAAGACGTCATCAGTTTAAATGAGGATGTTTGTACCTTCTCAGATTGACAGCCAAATCCCAAGTGCCACCTTCCAGACAGTGCTCTTCCCAGTCCCCCCTCCCAAGTCGATCGCTGCTGATAGTGGTAAGTACCGGGGGTGTATGTATCCTCCTTGCAAAGTGATTGTAAAAAATATAACAAACTTCTCGATTGTGATTGGTCATTAGCAGCTCGATTTGAGCGCTCATCGGACAGTTAACCCGTATGCTATTGTGATTGGACAGGACGCGTCATTTTTGCGCCCTGTAATGTGGACTACATGTATTGAGTACGTTTTCTCAAGGAAAAAAGACGATTCGGATGTTTTTGTTTCTGGATACGTCTGACCGATGGGCATTTTGTCTGCTAAATTATGTCATTCGACTTCGGCTTTAATCAGACCTAACTAGACTATCTAATTACCATCATTAGAGCAGTTTTCAATTGAGCCAAAGTACAACCTCGTTCCCAGGGTATCTCATCTTCCTGCTCTCTGGAGCGAGAAAAGGGGCGGAAAGATGAGAGACCCTGGGAACGAGGTCGAGCCAAAGTAATCAGAACTATCCATCAGAACAAAGGTTAAAATCACTGTCAACCGTTAAGAACTCATAGTAAAAACAGGTAATCTGCTCGAAGCGCGGGAATACGCGGGTGACCAAGTTGGGATTGTTGCATTGATTGGTTGAGATGGTGGTACGATTTTTTTTTTGACGAATCACAGAGAGAAGTTTGTAAAACCAAAACAATCCAGGATCACGTTTGATAATCAATGGAAAATTGCCCTTATCAGTAAGATTATGTTTTAGAACCAAAGCCGTACATTGAATTGAGTTTAGTCACCAAGCAAGAGGAGCACACACACGTCAATGAAATCAAGTGAGTGGTTTGGAAAATAGAACTTAGTATAGTAAACATTTACCCTAGAACTTCACATTTCTTCCTAAACCCGTTCAAGATCTCATGACTATTCTACAATCCACGACAAAATGAGACGACACACAACACTCGCCTACTTTAAAGTAATTAATAGCAAATAAAAGTTAAAAGTGAATTGCAGTTCTCTGCAATGTCCCTTGTCCCATTCAGAGTTGTGCAAGAACGGAAAATTGGGTGCACCGTTGCACAGGAGAGAAGGGAGGAGAAGATGAAAGTAAGGGGACTGGGGATAAAATTGGTATGCTATTCCAGAATATTGTGATCTCGGAGGAAATTTGCCGAGGGTTTTTGTCGCAAATTGCAGGTTACTCTAGGTGTTTGTTATATTGAGCATTCAGATCATTGATTCCTCTGATTTCACTCAACAGTTGGCTGGGTTCATTTAGTTGTACGCTCTTCTTACTCAGGTACTTCAAGGTTCTTATTCAAGAGATGGACTTAAAAGTCGATATGGCCTTCCTCATGGCCTTGCTTGGAGTGATTTCGTTTGATACCACTGACAGAAGCCAAGAGGTAAGAATTTGTTAAGCAGGATTCATTAAGATTGCGAATGCGTTTAACTGCGTCAGGCTGCATATCCCTGAGGTACGATAAAACCAGAACAAAGTAACCAGAATGGCAGATGAGAACTTGAAGCTCAGTTGAAGTGCGGGAAATCGCTAGTGCTTGTTTTTAGTGTAGCATCTGATTGGTCGAGCAATCGGCACACATTTTACGAGCCAATTACAGGAGGAAGTGACCTCGGTGAAGCAAAACTACTTTCATCGTGATTAATTTTTGAAAATCTCCTTATTTTATGTCTGGAAGCTTTTTTAACAGTTATCTCAAGGAAAAGACGCTGTATACTTAAAATACCTCCCGTGAACACAGTACGTTTATCCCCACAGGCCAGCCAGTATGCTTTGGACAAAAAGCGGGTTCATGACAAGCTTGGAGAGGCCTTTGCTGTTCAGGTCGGTAATTCAGTGGTCGTGAAATTATGCCTGTTTGTAATGTAGTCATTTAGAAATACACGCGTATTTATTGGTTTTTTTTTTTTTTTCCTCCAGGCTGCCCTAAGTACTGACAGAAATTTCTTCGACTTCTTCCATCTATCACCATTGAAGGTATCGTTTCCGGTTGTCAACCGGAACCAGGCTTCATAATCATATCGCTTGAATGACGCATCAACAGACAAAAAATTAACGAATGAGCGGTAGAATTTCTAGATTGCTTACCCAATCCAGTTTCACTTCTTTAGGGGCGCATTTCGATTGAAAATTATAAAACTAAACGAAAGAAAGACAGGCAAAGGGAAATTACCATGAGCTGCCAACTAGCCTACGTTTTGTCGTACCGAATAGAAACGGTTTTCCAGGAGGGAGGGTATGGCTACACGTAAGTTAGGTGCCAAAAGAAACTAAAAATAAAAATAGGCAAATTGCCATGATGACGTGAAAACAAGAGTGACGTCACGGTTGGTTTTTTGTTCGTCTATGATTGATTGAGAAGATGGCCCAAGTGTTCTCGATCAATCCCAGAGCGAAGTAAATTCGAGCCATTGTCATGACAGATTACTTTTGAAATTCAATGGGAAATCGGTTTACGGACAAATTCACAAGATCTCCTCTCCCATGAAAGAAGTGGAGGACGTGTAATTATGCTTTAATCAGGTTGCGCAACCTTTCCGCGGCGCTATGATTAGTCAAGGTTGAAAAGAATACCATCCTCGGTGGTAAAATATTTAGTTATGTTCGCAACTTAACTCATTTTAACCAAATGGCGATGTGATCATGTGACTAATGAGAGCGATAAACGTTTTCGCCCCGCCTTGAAATATGAACTTTGATTTTCCCGCAGATTCACGTTAGCTTTTCTCAGCTGGGTGGCGGCGCTGAAGCCGAGAAAGCTCAAGCAGCTATCGGTGGCAGTTTTGTGAGCTTGTTGCTCAAGAGTGTCGGAGTAGCAGTCACCGAAGTACAAGATGTAGAATTCAAGTGGGTGACATTTTCTTCAGCAATAAACTTGTTCGATAATTGTTATGATCGGTGGCGTGTTTTTTCATGCATTAAGTTTGCAATTGCGACCCTATGTTTCTCCCTTTTGGTGTAAGCAATAATAATGGGCTCAAATTGAGGTGATTACTGTATCATTCATTCAGAAGTTGACAGAAAAATTAAATCGTTGATTTGTTATTGTCGTGGAGTTATGTTTGAATCAAAAGCTAAGTTGGTGAAAGAGCTGACCGAACCAATGCTGCGGGCTCTGTACTCAGTTCTTAGGAAAAAAAACTGTTTGTTAGGGGGTTGGTGACCTACTTCCTGGTATAGAGTTGTGACCTATTTATCAGCGTTTTCATGCCAAACTTCGAAGAAGAGCTTTCCTAACAGTTTCGTCTCTGCCGTATTTACAGGCTTGCATATTTCGAAATAAGGGGCAAAGTTTACACGCAGCAGCAGTTGATAGACGTCGTTGTCAAGCATTACTCCAGTCAGGTGAAACCATTACTCTATTATGGAAGACGTACTGGACTTCGGGTTCAAGGGCTCGGGTTCAACCACCGTGTTGTGTTCTAGGCCAAGACAGTTTACTCTTACAGTGCCTCATTCAATCTGTATAGCTGGGTACCGGCGAACTGTCAGGAAAACGTGACAAAATCCGGAGGGAGGGCTGCGATAGATAAGCATTTCATCCAAGAGTAAACATACTCTAAGTTGCCTCGTGCCACAGAAACCAGTCAAGCACCTGCCGCTTCGCTTCTAAGTCTTAACCTTCATTTAATTGATTTTGGCAGATAGGTAAGTGGACCATAATTACAGCAATAAGGATTAATTATGTCGTTTTCTTTATGATTCTCAGGCTTTAAAGCAGATGTACGTGTTGGTACTGGGGCTTGATGTATTGGGAAATCCGTTTGCCTTGATTACTGGCCTGAAGGAAGGAGCGAAAGACTTCTTTTACGAACCCTACCAGGTACGTTCAGGCGGATGACTTTGAAAGACGAATGGTACACCGTCTTCACTCAGTCAGTCTGTGGGTGACCAAAGCAATTGGGCTATTCTTAAGCGTTTGTTATTATAATTATTGTCATTATCATTATCTTTATAGCTATCATGATGTATCGATACTCTTTTTTTTAAATTTGTCCTCTGATGTAAACTGGAACAAACTACAATTCACACACATGTAAAACATTTCTGTACGGAAGGACTGTTTCCAGGCCCCTCTTAGACACTGGTCAGAAAATGAGCCAGCAATCCTTCTCAAAGTATCTTCGTGGGTAGAAACAAAGATAGAAGTCGACAGACTTGCAAAAACCGAGACAAGTATGAGCACTGTTTCTTTTGTTTTGTTTTAGGGTCTCATCCAGGGTCCTGGTGAGTTTGCAGAAGGTTTGATGATTGGCGCCAAGAGCTTGCTTGGACACACTGTCGGTACGTTGAAGTCAATTTTTGCCTTCACTCTCCTTGGTTCTGTTGCTTCTTGGACTTGTTCCCACGCTGGACAACGAAATCGTTAAGGTCCGGGTTCGAGACCTGGCAGGGTCATAGTGCTGTATTCTCGTGTGTTCGTTTCATTCCTTATGTCTCTCTCTATTTTGTGGTACTATCAGGGAAACCTCACGAATTGTTGGAAGGTTACTTGCGATGGTCTAATTTCCCTCTTAGAGGATACGGACGCTTGGATAAGGTGCAGCATCGCGCGCCACTTTGCTCGTTAACCCTTTCACACCTAACAGTGGCCAACATCTAACTTCTCCTTACAATATCACCCCTGAATCACACATTCTGGTCAGGAGAATAAAGGAAATGATCACCAACTAAATGAACTGATTGTTAAACAAATTCTCCTCGTCAGTTTTTGGGAATGTGTAGAGAACAGTAGGGAGAATATGCTTCGTGATGTTAGGGCATAAAGGGTTGAACGTAAACTTTTGACAGCTTTAACTGACTTTTTTTGTTGATTGACGCTTGGAAATATGGACTCTTTTAATCTTGTTTCTTTGTTATCTCAGGTGGTGCAGCTGGCGCTGTCTCTCGTATAACCGGAACGCTGGGCAAAGGTATCGCGGCACTTACAATGGATGATAAATACAAACAGGAAAGGAGACAGGCGATGGGAAAGAAACCTGTCAATGTCAAAGAAGGACTCACAAGGGGTGGGAAGGGACTTTTGGATGTAAGTGCTGACTTAAGAGTGCGTTCATAACTTTGAAATAAGAGGTCCATAAAATAAAGATCATGAGAACTTGGAGTTATAGACGCAATAAAGGAATATTGTCTCTTAGTAGGCGTTGTCTTGACGTAACATGTTTTTTTCCCAGTATTTTACAGCATGTAGACGTAGACTTTATACATTGGGCATTTGTGCACTTTTCGAATGAGTTTCACAACACCAGAACCAAAGAAATCACTCCGGCCAGTCAGGAGAAGGAAACTTTCACACGAAATTAATAGGGCCTCCAGAGAAAAACCAAACAAAACAAAACGAGAAAAAAGCAACTGAATTTTTTTAAGCGCGGAGAAACGCACGTGACCAGGTCGTGATTGGTGCTAGCGAGTGATAAGAAACCATCGCCTATTACTTAAGACATTTAATTGAAAATTGTTCGTTTGTTTTGTTGGTTTTAGGGCGTTCTGGGAGGTGTAACAGGAATAGTAACCAAACCAATGGAGGGTGAGTTCATTAAAAACTGCCCCTGTTACCGTCTTTCAACAGGGATTTTATTACATTACCAAACAGTGTGTCATTGAGATATCTGTTTTCCTTGACTTTACTTTTTTCTTTTTTGTAGGCGCAAAGTCTGGTGGTACAGCGGGGTTTTTCAAGGGACTGGGGAAGGGCGTGGTGGGTGTGGTGGCGCGTCCTGCGGGAGGTTTGGTTGACTTTGCAAGCAGTACATTGGAAGGAATTAAAGGGTGAGTAACAACGTTAAAACTTTACGCTTTTTAAAGTAATATTTATTTTTCGTCTTGTCACGAGCGTGAGACAATGAAAACAATCCGGGTCCACATCAGGAATCAAATCTCAGGTCTTCGAATTCCGCGCTCCAATGTTAAACAACTGAGCCTCCGAGAGTTCTATGGTAAGTTGGCCATAGCTAGATCCATATGTGATTTCACTCTCTTGTACCTTTCTCTTTTTCATGAGATTAATTGAAAACTCAAATGGTGGAACTTAATTATTCTATTGTCCAACTGAATCCGAAATAGTTTTGGAATACAACACTGACTTACCAGTCTAGAAAGCTATTGACAGTAAAATTTTTCTGCCTATGAACAAAGGTCGAAGTTTCTGAGCTCAATTTTTGGAATTTGTCATGTTTACCGGCCGTCGGTTGAAATCGAGCTTCCTTCTTTGCAGTTCTGCCAGCAGTGGGAGTGGAATTGGACGATTAAGACCACCCAGATGTTTTTACGCTGACAAGGTGACGGACACATTTCGTTTGCCGTAGCTCTTTCACTCCTAAGATGTCCGAACTAATTCTTCTTACTATCTGCCATACAGTTTATATGAATTTGGTATTGGATCAACTAATAATCCCCTATAAACGGATATACTCATTTATTTGCTCAGGTGATAAAGCCATATAACCGACACGAAGCCGAAGGAAACGCTGTACTGCAGGTAACGTTATGATAATGGCCTTATATGCAGTGCGCGTGAACCTTGAGTAATGGTCTTTTTTCCACTTAACCAGGAAACTAAGAAGACGAGAGCTGTCTTGGCGGACGATACTTATTTCTGTCACAGTCGTCTTAATATCAAGAAAGTTCTTCTTATCACAAACAAGTAAGTTTTGATACTAACGATAAAGCGTCCATTGTGGTCGCCGTATCTCTTTATCATTCAACGCAATTTTTTTACACATTTAAATGGAATTTCACATAGCTGACTACTTGGGGGCAAATCTGGTCAGTAGTGTTTTGTAGACTTTCTATTAGCGTCGTAGCCGTCTGTTAGCATTCGTACAGCGTTTGTTGCATTCGTTAGCGTTTGCAGCAGTCAGGTGGTTATTGGAACTCTGAGCCGTCCTTGTCCAGAGGTATTCCTTATCAGTCCATGCGTTGGCTTTCCAATGTGCTTGCATTGTGTTTGCTGTTGGATAGCGTGACGGGCGCTTGTAGGGGGCCTGACGTGGAGGAGCTCGTGGCTGGGTTACGGGTCGGGCAGGCCAGTCGGGTGTACTAGCTCCTTGTAGTGCAACTGCAGTTGCTGTCCTTGGGCACCTAGCCTCCATTTGCGACTCGGGCGTTAACTTTTTTCTATTATTCGAGAGCCAAGTTCGGGACTAGAGCTGAAATGACAGCCCTTACATAATGGTCTGCTCATGCGTAATATCGTCTAAATGTGTTTTCTTTCTAAAGTCTTGCTGTTTATGCGTGGATGTATCTCCGCTCTGTGGAGAAAAATGGACGATTTTCTTAAAGTTTAAAGGCTGAAAATAAACATTGAATAGAATACCGCCTCTGTTAAAAGTCATCGAGTATAAAATAAGGATTTTGCAGTGTCACGTAGTTTAGTTGATTGCCGAAGCAGATGGCTTAATGGTACTTTGTTCAACTTAGTCCAATAGCTGTTGGCAAAGGGGAATTTTTTCTGTTTTTAGTCATATTTAAACCTCATTTTTTTGTTTTAAATTGGGTCTTGATTTTTATATCACCTTGGTAGACACATCATAGTTGCCGGTAAAACAGAAGTGTTTGAAGCGTGGCAAATTGACTGGATGTGTGGATTTCAAGAACTAACTGCGGAACCAACAACTGATGGAGAAAGACTTGTTCTAAAAGTGCTGGTAAGACACAAACATCGACGATACAATTGAGCGCTTTTCGATTAAGCGTTTTAAAGCCCAAACCAAAACCAAACTAATCACAAACGCCAATTTTAACAAAGGTAGATGTGAAAGGACTCAATGAGACTTCAGAATAAAAACCTGTAAATTGCCTTGGGCTGAGGAAAACAGAAGTTATGAGGTCGCAATTGGTTTCAGTTCTAGACTACAACCAGTCCCTCGTTTTCAGCGAAGTCCGTCGCGCGAGAAAAAAGAAATAAGTGAAATAAAATTGATGTTAGCGCGTCGCGCGGAACTCTGTGACTTCGCCGAAAAGGAGGGACTGGTTGGAGTATAGAACTGAGAACGTTTACATTCTTGTACTTCTGTATTTGATGTGCACCCGAGTCTTTAACATTTGAAATGTTTTGCTGGAACTGTCAAAGACCACTCTTCGTTTTTCAGTAATTAAACTGAACCTAACACATTTACTTTCCCCGTCGTTGTCTTTTAGGATAAAGCCAAAGCGAAAGGCATATTCAAACGGCAGTCAGCCGATACAAGAGTTTTAACGCCCAGTCCAGAAGTGGCTCAGGTAATTCTCTCCAGAAAATGAGGACCACTTATTTTTTTATCACGGGGGGGGGGGGGGGGGGTTGGAGGATTTTGGTTGTGTCCCAGTAAATCTACCTCCTAATACCCCCCCCCTGAGGCTCTGTAGCATAAAGATGATCCCTTACATTGGTAGTCAATTTTCTACAGTCTCCTCTTATAGTCTATTAGCTCTACTCACGTAAGACAGTCATTATTCATCGTCCGAGAAGGGGGAAGAGGGGGGGCGTTTGTTTGATTTGTTTTGTTTTTTCCCCTGCCCAGGAACATATATATGTAATAATAATAGTAAGTTGAAAAGGTTTAAAATCGATTACATAACAGTTCTATTTCGAGATGTTCTGTCTTCGGATGTGTTTTAACAGAACTGTAATGTAATCGATTTTTAACCCTTTCAACTTACTGTTATTATTATTACCGCTCCGCAAGTCGAGCACTGTATCTTTTAGCTGAGCGAAATCTTACGAACATATTTTATATATATTTATATTAATTCGTTCCCTTTCCATTCTTTTGTAGTGGCTGGTTGGAAAAATCAAAGAGGCCCGATCTTAAGTTAAGATGCCTTTAATTAGCAGTTTATGAAGTTCAATGAAGAATCAAAAATTTCGTGGTGAAGACAGCAAAGAATTGTTACTTCAGTAATGGGACTGAAATATCATACATAAAAATTAGCATGGGCGTGGTCCTGTTAGCAGCCGGAGGAGGAGAATTTTTTGAAATCTGGAGAGCACTTCACAATGATATTTGGAGTACTAAGGTACCCAAATGAAATACAGAAAACAACTAGTCCATGTTTTCTTTTACCGCGACTTTGAAGTTGCTAGTTATCCAGATTTTTTGAAATTACCGATTTTGAGTTGTACTTTACTTTTCCTAGGATTTATATATGATCCAGCATACATCCGAAGAGAGCATTTCAGAAATGTTTTTCATTTCGCTAATCTCAAAGACGTATATTTTCGTCTTGTCAGAAGTTTGGGACACAGAAGAAATTTTGATTTCACAAGAAGAATTGAATCTCAAGCCATCGGTCTCGCAACGTTTTCTTTGTCTCGTGCTCGCGACAAGACGAAAAAGTCTTATCTAACTACCTAGCTCAAGATTCACCATCTTTCATTTTCAGTTGAATGAAACTAATCTTGTTACGAAGATGTTACAGGGCCCCCTACAAAAGAAAGTTCACAGCGAGTGTTTTCAATTCGGTTTTTATTATCAGGCCCACAGTCAGGCCAAAGATAGAAAATTTTGGAAAATGATAAAATAGAAGAAACTAGTGTTAATGAAATGGCGTTGAAAAGCTTTTATGAGAAGCTTGATGTTAAAAGATAGACAACACTTTTCTTTGGTATTGAAATATGCGAGGAAAATTCCGCTGATCGCACTCGTTGGGTACTCACTAGGTAGGTACTGGATGACAAATTTGCCGGACTTCTCCAGTCCCCCTTTCTAAGTCGAATACGATACAAATCGTGAGACTGAAGAGAGCTGCAAGATGTTCAGATAACTGAAAGTTTAAGATAAGTTTTTAAATCGTTAATTAATTAATTTGATCAAATAATGACGTGGTCAAGGAACCTCGACTATTGGAGGTGTGGTTTTGCTTGGCTGGTTAACTTGTATACTTGTTTCAATTCTTTGATCCCCGTGAGTGACTAGCATCTAATTTCTCCTTACAATAAGTCACCCCTGAATCACTTATAAAGGTCATGAGAGTACAGGAAATGATCAGTAACTAAAGAAGTACTTGACTGTTAAACAAATTCTCCTTGCTAGCGTCTTAGGAAATGCATAGAGAACAGTATAGAGAATGATGATGATGTAGGGGGGGGGGAGGTAAGGGGTTGATGAAGTATTTAATCGCACGTTCTATTGCTAATTTTTAGGTAGGACTTTTTGTCATACTCGTTCCTGTTAATCTAGAATTTCAATTCTATTTTTGGATTTAAAGACAATTTTGAAATAATAATTGAAATTTACGCTGACGAATATCTCTTCATGTTAGTAAAGATATTTTATGCTGTGAGGAAATGAAATGATTAATCATTAAAATTTAGAGATATGCAATGAGCGTTTATGACGCGATTGATCCACCCCGCCCTTTGAGTGCTTTTCTTTGGCTCTCCCCAAGCTCTCGGTCTCAAAGGGAACAAGCTTGAAAGAGGGTAAGAAAAGACTCGTACTTGTCTTGAACTCGGAGCCTCTGTAACACTTTCCTATCCCTATAATTTTCGCTCTCCACTTTTGTTTTGGTTGCCCATCTGGTACTAAAGTTATTATTCATTTGTGTTTATAAAGGCGATGCTTGCCGATTAAGTACGACTGTAATGCCTGCCCTGGACAAGACAATCCAGCTTTCTCATTAGCTACTGAAGTCCTTGCCGTTCCAAAATTTGTCTCCAACTAACTTCTTTGTATGTCCAGTCACGACCTCTGGATTTTGATCTTTCGTTTGATCGCGTTTTTATAGACCATGGCACACTTAGCACACTTTATCAATAAACAGCAGTATTTACCTCACGCTTTAAGTACTAATAACCCCGGTTCGAATACTAAACTTTTCATGAAACGAACGAGCCGAACCTTACAACACAAATCGCATGTTATTTGAAGCAATTCTTTTCTGCAACTGAGTTGTGAGCGGGTATTGAAAGATTCATTACGTTTGACGTCTAAGATTCAACAGGCGCTCCTTTTGAGTCTAGGTTGGTTCAAATTCCAAGATTCTTAACCGAGAAAACCAGGTATGTTGTGGCTCTAACCCAGCCCCCCCCCCCACCCCCTCACGATCACGAAACTCATCGGAAGTCTTTTAAAGGGAAATATTTCACTCGTAATACTTACCCAGACCTCTTGACCGAGTTGCTGGAGACAACGAGCTGTTTCAGGGTTAAGATGGTATCTTGATTATGTTCTTTTTACACTAAGTATGGCCTTACACTGAAATAAAACTACGGAACGCTAGCATAAGAATGTATCAATGACTGCGTTAATACATGAAAATATGTATTTGAACTGCGGTTTAAGAAATGTATATGAAAATGATCTTCGCAGTAGTAAGTGAAATTATTGCCTGAAAAAAATCAAGTCTGTACAATCTTGAAATTTTTTCAGACCATATTTTCACAGCTGCTTATTTAGTGCTCATTAATGCGAAGATCACTTTCACATTCATAAAAATTTATGGAAGAGAAATCCAAAACCAAGTTTGCCTTATCATGTAACTCCGAAGTAATGTTGGGTCCAGCTTTGTTTTACCGAGAAAATGTCAACTATTTGATTTTAGAAAGGTGTTTTAAAAAGATGACAAATCAAGTGTATCAGCGTAATGTAAAGGAAAACTGTTAAACTGATTAACATCAGATTTACATCAGGACTTGTAGAATATTCGAATCACATGAACTTTTTTATGGTTCTGGGCTGAGATAGATTAAACAAAATCTGGAAATTCAAATAATTTGGAAGCGGAGAGACGCCATCCTTCAATGAACAAAACATAAATAAGAGATTTGATTGGTTACACGACTAGATATTGGGATCTCTTTGTATTTTATCCAATCAAAGGGAAGATTCCTTTCTGTTCACGTGTTCAAACTTAAATTCTATTTTTGGCTAAGTTTGAAAACTGGACCGATTAGTAACGAAAGACTAAGCGAGTCAAGCAATCGTTTCTCGGGTTTTGATTACTTTGGCTCAAAATTTTAGCACATAGGTCACATTTTTTAAGGATTTCGCTTTTATTATTCCGCCAATTTTAGTACAATTTGGTCTTCGCGAAGGCGACTGTCAACCAAAAATAGCGATTGGAATTCCCGCGTTACTACGTTACCGAACGATAATTTAACACGAATTGGTGTTTTTTGGTGCTCAAGAGTTGAAGAGTACACTGAGAGGATTAATTATATTGCGAGTACACCGTTGTATTGATACAAGACAAGGAAAATCGACGACTGTTCCGTGGAAATTTGGCCATGACGTTGTTTTGTTCAGCTGAGAGGTTGTGTCAGACCTGAATTTAAAGAACTACAAGCCCATCACTTGCCGTGAAACGTTCGAAAGTTTTTTTATTTTGGCGTGGCGTAATCATCGTCGAAATAGGAATCAATCTTTTATTATTTTCCTGTCAACATGGCTCTGGTATCCTGGGCTAGGATTTCGTTTAGCTGATATATTTACTTAACCTGTAAAATGGATGAGGACGATCAGGATGTTTATGTGGCACAACTTCACGAAGTATTCGATAGTTGTGACCATGCTGGAAAGGGCTTTCTGAATAGGAACGAACTTGTGGAGTTATGCAAAAAATTGCAGCTTGATGACCAAGTTCCACAACTACTCCAGCAGTTACTGGGGAGTGTCGAGGCGGAGGGACAGGTATGGTGAAATTTTCTTGCATCTTCGTTGATAAGCTTCGATCGACACCGCAGTAACAAATGTTAGCGGGTGATTCATAATCATTGGCGCGGGTTTGGTCCCATGTTTAATTTGTTACCAGTCGATATCGCAACTTATCTATTACAGCCTGTTTTTATTTCCCGGTTTTGAAGTATTCTGCTCTGTTCCGGGGCAAATGGTGTTCAATATTATTCCATTATTGACTTGTGTAAATATATTTTAATATCAGCCAAATCAGTTTGTTTATGGCGTCTCGTACGGTGGGTATCATTCGTGTAACCGCAATACAATACATTTGTTTACACGTAAAACCATTTATGAAACTAATGATATTGGAGATGTAAATTTTAATACCAACATCCAATATCCCACATCGTGTTCGAACATTCCTTCAGTTCAGTTAACAATATTTTGACGGATTTTCTTTTATCACACAAACAGGATGAACACAAAGGCATGGTTATCATGAAATTTCGTTAAAGTAATAGGATTGTTACCGTTGACACCAAATGTGTTTCTTGTAGAGGGTTATTGCCTGGGCTTGTGTGAGCAATGTAGTCTTATAGGCATAGAAAGCGAATGTTTCATTTTGGTAAAAGAGTAACCGATAGGCTGACACAAGTAATTTCCCAATGATGATATTTACCCCAATAGACTTAATAATTCTGTACCTAGTGTATTTCCTGTCAGACATTTCCTATGTATGATTTATGCTAAAATTTTCATTTTGCATTGTTAATATTCTGTCAAGTTTATAAATGCCAGCTTTTCAATTACTTGTGACACTCGTTTTAGATGGTAAATTCCATTGTAATTATCAACCGTCAAAACAGTTTCATTCATCATTGGATTATTAGCTCATTGCAAAGTTCCCAATCTTTTCCTGAGATGCAAGATCATTTTTTTTTTTTTTTATGGCTCAAGAAATAGGATTTTTCAGAAGTAGGGGATTATGAACCAAGATTTCATGCAGAGCATTAAAACTTTCAGAAATACAAAGTTCGTCATAGAGCTACAGTTTCCTTAGCAGTAATCTTAAAGATCAAGCTCTAAGCCCTTGAACTTCTTTATCAAAACTTAAATTAGCATATAACCTGAAGTGTTTTGTTTGTTGACTCAATTGAACATCAACACATTTGCATATGGAATGCTCCATATCTGTGTAATTGCACTTTGATTTTCCAGATGTTCTCCAGAATCAACCTTCATGTTAAGAAAGAGAGGTGTCTGGGGTAGCATTTTATTACACATATACTGATGTATAACAATGGTTATAGTTTCATAATAAAATAGAGACCCAGGGTGCCACACTAACTCTTCAACTTACTAGCCAACTGGCTAGTGACAACTTAGATGTTACAACAATTTCAGTTTGTTTACTCGCCAAACTGGCTGGTGGAAATTGAAATCACTAGCCAAAAAAAACTGATTTTCTACTAGTCTGTGGCTAGTAGGCTACTGCTAGTGATGAGCCCTGTGACCTATGGTAATCAGATGAAAATGATAGTGTCCTCAAGCCAATAAAAGATAAAAACATGTATTACACATAAAACCTTCCATGAAACTAATGATATTGGGGATGAAACTTTTAATGCCAACATCCCACATCGCCTTCATCCGGACTTTGTTGTCTGGATTACCATTTTTATGTCTACACATGTACTGATGTATGGCAATGGTTATACTTTCAAAATGGAATATAGTGTACTGTGACCTTTGGTAACAGGATGAAAGTGATAGTGTCCTTGAGGCAATCAAAGATAAAAACATGCATTGTTAAGACATGTTTGACAGATAGAAATGGCAGAGACAATGAACCATATGTTTCAAATGTTATACAAGACTTCAAATTGTAAACTGATTTCCCTACATATACTGTAGGTTGCTCAGCTCCATTATGTTACCAACTCTAGGAATCCTCTGAAATGATTGTTCACTAGGTACAGGAGCTTATAGAAATTGGTTTCTCATCAACAAAACTCCCTTGAAGTTTTTCTGATTGTGTCACTAATTTAAGGAGAAATGTTGCAGTGTTGTTAGAGAAGCTGCATGTGTAACACTTTAGTAAATAATAATAATAAT
This sequence comes from Stylophora pistillata, assembly GCF_964205215.1. NCBI lineage: Eukaryota > Metazoa > Cnidaria > Anthozoa > Scleractinia > Pocilloporidae > Stylophora > Stylophora pistillata. Next base: position 10,913,694 of record NC_142522.1, on the reverse strand, counting down.
AATAAATACATAAATTGAAGCTCCCCCCTGAGGGGCTTTTCAGCCACAATTGAGACTAACTAAGTGCTTAAAAATCCCCACTGGCAGGAGGCAGACCAGTGGGGCTATTTACAGATCAGCGCAGCCGAGGAGTTGAACTAGGGGCAACCAAGAACAAATCCAGTGAGTGGCAGGGTGGAGGACTTGAACCCAGGACACCGGATTATAAGTCCAGCACCCTGACCACTCAGCCACCCCACCTCCTTCTCCTTAACCCCAATGAGTGAGCATGGCAGAATTTCTACTTACAATATTCGATACAATATGAAGTGCAAAAGTGATGAGAGTAAAGAAAAATATCAATAAGGGGATTAATAGTTGATCCAATACTAACTTCTCCAAACTAACATGAGAATTGTATGGAAGACAGTAAGGAGAATTACTAATGAGATCTCGGGAGTGAAAGGGTTAAGAAATCCTTACTTTTATATCGATTGTCAGTTGGTTGATAGTCAATTGAACCTCAGTCAGTGTCTGTCACTAACACTTCTGCTCTGATGAAGGGCTAACACTCAAAATGTAAGCTTTAAGAACTCTCTACTGCGGCCAAGTTACATTATCAATCCAGTTGATATGACAAAATTATCTTGTAATGCTAATCAATAGTTGGTTAAGATGAGGACAGAGATGTCTGTAGACTAATGGTTGAGTATCTGTCAATGATCAGTTGACACAATTGATTTACTCTGGAAACCCCAACCAATTCTATTTTTACTTCCTCTGCCTACATGTACTTATACCAGCTGACACCTCTGTCAGTTAGATATCTTTTTCTAGACCAAGACTGGGTGCTGGAGAAGGGCTTCAATGATTAATATTTACTAGACACATAAAATTCAGACCCTAACAAGTTTCTTTTAGTTAGCAGTTTTCCTCAAGACTGCAATCAGTTGGCAATTTGATTGAGGCTTTGAGCTACATCATGTACTGTACTTCTTTTTCATTCCAAGCTCTCACTGATTTGAGGCATTGTCAGGGAATGTAAAGAAAATATTCCACTCTGCAATCAGTTGACCAATTTCAAAGAGGAGATGAATATTAAAACCTCTCTTCTCTTAGGTGCGGATTAAAATTAATGTGAAATCCCTTTCTAAGTTAAAATGTTACAGACTAATACTGAAACACTGAGCTGTCCATTTCTTGTCTCAGTTCTAACCTTGGTTCAGATGCTTATTTTTTTTTTCCCATTTAAACTCAATATCAAGGCTTGACACTAAATTTTTAACTTACTAGCCAAGTGGCTAGTGACAACTTAGATGTCGCAACAATTTCAGCTTGTTTACTAGCCAAACTAGCTAGTGGAAATCGAAAACCACTAGCTAAAACTTAATTTCCACTAGTCTTTGGCTAGTTGGCTACTGTTAGTGTCGAGCCCTGATTATATTATACGATAATACTGTTTCACTAGTTCATGTCTTTCTAACTTATTGTTGAGAAATGCTCTCAATGAGGAGTGGCAAAATGGGCAATAATGGAACAATTTTCATGTACAGTACCCAGAGAGTGAATCTTGATGTAATATTTTATTGATGAATTACGGTAGGAGTTTCGAAATAGTTTAAGTACCCCGCCCATGAATTATCACGCAGCCCAATTTTTGCTTTATGCTGTGTTTAATTTATCACTATGCAAACACTATCTAGATATGTATTTGTAAAATGTGAGTATTAAATCTGCTGCTATTACAAAGCCACCAAAGTTACTTTGACTTTGAAAAAACTAGGAATGTTTATTAAATGCTGTGTTGTGTTATGTTCTACATGTAAATCAAGTTAGGTGTAAAATATGTACAGTGTAATATATGTGACCTTCTTCTCTATGTTTGGTTGGGTTAAATATTTTCAAAGCTAATTTACCTTTTACATTTCTCTTTTAATTAAAGAAAAAGACCATTTGTAACCAAGTGTGTCATTTACATGTATTCAACATTTCCGATCTACAGCCCTTGTGTACATGTAAATTAAAGTAAGTTCTGGTCACTCTAGAGGCCTGGAATGACTTTGGCAATTTAGAAATGGCAACCTGTTTGATACTGCTGAGGGTAGTTCACTGCACATATTTCTAATCTTCCATATTTATAAATTTGTTTTGCAAGCCCTGAGAGTATGCTTCTTACATTTTAACCAGTCAGAGTTTGAAAATGGAAAAAGGAAGATTAGCTGTTTTATTTTCTCAGAGAAATAATTCATCCAACCCTTTCTTGTAAGTAAATAATGCAAACTAGTCATGAGGTACCTGTGCTTTTAAAAGAAAAACATAATTTACAGCTTCTCTCAAGATTATGATAGAAATATTTGGCATTCTAAGGCATTGTAGTGTCATTAGACCAGCCCTTTATTCATGGCATTTTTCTGTTGGAAACCAAATGGAAAAAAGGATTGTGTAAAGCAATGACTCAGCAATGTCTGTAAAACTGGTGCTGCGATTGTGAACCAGAGGTTTCTCTGAGTTTAAAACAAGAGCTATTGTCACATTCAACAGGTGACACAAGTGTACTGCTTCAGAACAGCTTGTGGCTTTGCTAGTATCAGTGAGTTGTTGTTTGTATTGAAATGCTACTGAAGCAGAAAAAATCTTTCAGACATGGATTCACAATTTGAACTGCGGATAACTTTAATTGTGAGGGTTGACGACAAAAACAAAGTTTGATGTGCATCAAGACATTTTCATGTTTTCTCCTTTCTGTTTTTATGTACAGTTACAAAGATTTAATGTGTGATGAATATTAAATGGCTTCAAAGCACCTGTACAGTGACATCATTAGTGTGTCCAGTTTTTTTCTGTGTTTGTTGGTGAAGATTAAGATTTCAGCTACAGGTTCAACTTGAGAGCTTAAAAGCTTTTTCACTGAAAAATTTTAAAGAATTTACTTTTTCCTTTTTGGCCATAATAATGAAAGAACTAGTTTGTGATTATCTAACAAAAGAGGTCACTGTTGATGGCAGAAAACTTGAAGTAGGTATATGTATATAGTGAACCTTAACATCTTCAACTTAGAATATTGTATTATTTTTATTCTTTAAAAGCCTTTTTTTAATTCTACAAACACCTTTGGGTTATTCTGATTTTATTTAATTTCTGGTCATCTTGTGAAACCCATTCTTTGTAACCTACATAGTGTATAGTGCAGTATATGACACATGTAAGAATTTTAGTGACATTATTTTCACTTATTCATTTGCCATAGAGGGCAAATTCATGAAGTAACCCTGGCTACATGTACATCCTTTTTGAGGCTTCAGTACAACTGTATAAAACTGCAGTGCAATTGTAGTCTGTTGACTGTCATCAAAATTCATAAACTGTGTTGAAATACGTACTGTTGACATTTTTGTTCTAGGTGACATTTGATGACTTCAAGGAAGGATTTGTGGCTGTGCTTTCTCAAGCAATTGAACAGTTATCCTCCAGTGAGGATGAAGAACAACCATCTGATTCTGTTACAGGTGTTTGTTTTACATTTAGTTTCTCTCCATTCAAGATCTTTTTATCACACCTGTCTCATTCATTTAATTACTAACAATAAATGTTTTAACTTATTTCAGAACCACCCAAGCTAGTGGTGAACGAGAAACGTTATGGAAGATGGTCACGACCAGAGGCATCTTACTCTGAAGATTTGTACTCTGCTGATGATGAGAGCATGATCGAAAGTCAGCCAGAGAGCCGCATGAGTGATGCTCATGTCACTTCAGAGCCAGATCGTGTTGAGAGCCCCACAAGAGAGGTGAGGACAGACATGTATTCATATTGTAACTGCCTATCATATCATATATCATAACCATATCTAACCACCTCCTGGTTAGCTCAATTGGTTAGAGCGCCGGATTGTGTTGTGCAGGAGGTTGAGGGTTAGAGCCCTGGCCAGACCAATACTCGTGGTCTTAGAATAAGTGAGGAGAATTTGCTACCTTTTTATTATGGATAGAAATGAGAAAGAAATGGATAGATATTCTAGTCTTCTCAGATAAGGACGGATAAACCGTAAGCCATGTCTCCTGCAGAGTTAGGGGTAGGAGACGTTAATTTCCCACGCATGAGATTACTGTGTGGTGGATGTCCTCCCCTGGGTGGGATGGGTGGGTGTTGGCCCTGAAAAGCCCCTATGGGGGAGTGTTCAATTAACCTATGTATGTATGTAGGTATGTATGTATCATTTATGTATACTGCATGTTGTGTGATCTCTTCCACCCAGTGGGAATAATAAATCAAATTAGCAAGTGCATACAGGAAAGCAGTGATGAAGAAATACAAAACACCAATGGGAATTTGCCTAGAACAAAAAGACAGATTGATATAGTGTAGCCTTATTTTGAGTGAGTTCATCCAGCAGTATTAGGTCCCACCAACTGCAAAAGTAGAAAAAAATGGAGGGACACTTATCAAAAACATGTAGAGATCATAACTTAAGTTCACTTCACTGAAAAAAACTTGCAAGTTTGAAGTTTTACAATAGATCGTGAAAAAAGGTTCACTGGAAGCCAGGGCTGCGTAAGTACACTCAGTACATCTAACAGTTATTTTCTGTGTAATTATGTAATTGTGTTTCATGCCTCTTTTTTAATACAGGAGAAACCAAGGTTAAAAAGAAGACTATCAAGCAGAAAGAGTAGTCTGAGGAACAGCATACGTCGCCATAATTCCAAACAGAGGAAGTCTCGTGAGGACTCGATCATAGCCAGTGACTCTGATGTGTTGGAGGGGAATGGACTTTTAAGTTCTCCACAGCCTAATTCAGGTACATGTAATTGAACTTTGATTGTAAGCATGTTGGAGACATTTACTTACAGAACTTGGTCTAATTAGCCTCCCTCTTTAATACAAAATAATACATTACATTGTAAGTCCCTTACCTTCAAGGTTTTGATTCCCTCCCCCCCCCCCCTCACCTCCTCCACCCTTTGTACTCTGACACTCTTACTTACTATTCTCTCACATCAGTGTAGAAGCCTCTCCCAGGGCTTGACACTAACAGTAGCCAACCAGCCACACACTAGTAGAAATTCAGTTTTGGCTAGTGGTTTTTCAATTTCCACCACCCAGTTTGGCTAGTAAACGAACTGAAATCATCATAACATCTAAGTTGTCACTAGCCACTTGGCTAGTAAGTTAAAGAGTTAGTGTCGAGCCCTGCTCTCCTCTTTCTCCTCTCCCTCAACATGAATTCTAAAATTAGACCAGAAAGAGAACATTTTCATTGGATGAAGATATTAAATTTTATCATGGTTTTAATTAGGTATAATTATTTATTTGGCAAGATAAATGTACTTGTAGTGTTTCAGACCAAAATATGCATATATTGAACAACTGTTGATGTAACTTTCATTGTAAATTATGTACAAGCCTTTTCCACTAAGAAATGCAGACTGCATGTGTTCAACAAAATTGAGCAATTGTTTTCAGAGTTAATCTGTAAGTCCTGCCTATTTCTAAAAACCAGCATGTCTGAAGGCCTTTCTGGAGTTGGGTATTTGCAGTGTATTGTAATATTTTCATCTTCATTGTGTACACTCACAAGGTTAAACTAATCTTTGGAATAATTTTTTCATAATTAGAACTTATCGTGCCTTTTGCCAAATGAATGTCCACACTTAGTTACTATGAACTGCTAAATCAAGAGATACTTATTAAACATTTTCTAGAGGTGCTTTGAATGACTGAAAGATCCCAATCCTTTCCCCAAAGTATGAGTGTTTTTAGGTTGCAGGGGTCTTAAAAATTTTTGACCATTTGAAAGGAAGGGGGCAGTGGAGAAAAGAAGGGGAACTTACTGGACATGATGAATACAAATGTAAACATGATCATTTCTTAGGGTATGAATCACCAACTGAAGAAGAACAGCTGAGAGCTATCTGGACTGAAGTGAATGTTGGTGCAAATGGTTACTTGGACAGACATGAATTGTCTGTGGTGTGTGATCACATTGGCATGGACTCCATGAATGAACAGGTTTGTGGAACCATCTAATTCCTGAGTATAGCTCTGCAACCGCAGTGCAGTTTTTTTTTTTTTTTTTTTTAACTTTCCCAAAAGATGAATTTGGATATGTTGATTGCAATTTGACATATACTTTGTGGGCCACTGCTGTCATTTTGACTTATAGGTACATAACACTCATTTTAAGAGCAGTTTTAAGAGGTTGTCTTATTGCCATGGTAACTTTAGGTGACAAAATAAAAAGATCCTAACTTTGTAAGAGATGAGGGGGAATGTTTGTGATACCATTAATAATTTTTTTAAAAAAAAAGAAACAAATGACTGAGTGTGGAAGCAACTGTTTATTGGGTTCATCAGAGAACTGGTGGCTAGTTCAAGTTTTAAGTTTCAAGTTTATTGCCTCTTTACCCTTTAACTACTGAGATCTAATTATTAATTCTCTCCCCTACACATTTCCTTGTAAATAAGTGGTGAGATGTTGGTTTTTAGATCGAGATTTACTAATCTGCCTAATAAGTTAGAGTATTCCTATTAGTGTTTACCTGTTTGCTGGATAATGTATGGATATTATTGGCAGATTTTACATGTTTATTACTTGCGGGAGTTAATTAAATAGTTAAATAACAATGTAGGATATACTTTCCACTTTTCCTGGTTGAAAATGTAAAACCTATCCTGAGCCACCTCTTGGTTCCGATTTCAGGAGCTGGCTCTCCTGTTTGAGGAGCTGGATGATGATGGTGATGGCCAAGTGAGCTTCAATGAGTTCCTACATGGGTTGTTTGTGGCTAAAGACATCCAACAGTCGGACATAGAACCTGAATGGGAACAAAAACAGCAGTCCACACCTTACAATCAAGCACCAGCAGAAGATTTTACTACTAAAGTAGGGATCAGTACTTTGAACTGTTCTTTTTCCATAATGCACTTGTCTAATAATAATTCAGCTGTTGTTCAGTTTCAGTTGAGCTTCTTTTTCTTTAAGGGTTGTATTGAAGCTTAAAAATTCATACTTTAGTTTTGACTTACCTAGGCCTGTACAGTGTAACTGTTTTCATCCAACTCCTGAAATCTGACTAGTAATTTTCACTTTGTACAGGAAACCACATGAACTGCTCATGGGTTTTGTCATTTATGGGGCATGAGTGGTGCTTTGAAAGTTTACAAGATTCATTTTACTATATTTTTTAATGTACATGGTGTACCCCATGTATATTTATATTTTAAAGCGCGTGCAACACAGAAATTCCTTATTGTGCTCTTTATGTATAACCTAGTTATTCAGGCATCACCAACCAATCAGGAATGAGATTTGTAATTGTGTATATAATGAGGGGAGTTCTACATTTCATTTTGGAGTGTTTGTTCAGAGACTTTGACCATCCACTGTGTAGGTGATGAATTAACCTATTCTCATAAATTGTTGGCTTGTAAAGTTACAGATGCTGTCAGGAGAATTTTCACATTTACCAGTTTGGAAGAGGAAGGCTTGACTTCTTAACATTTTTGTGTTATGTAATGTGAATAGAGAATAGTGATTGACAGGGTGACTCACACAGATGGGGAATTTTTTTCTTTGCAGGGTCAGAGGAGATCTCTGAACAATGATGACTCGTTTTTTCTCTCCAGAACTGGAGGAAGTAGTTCATCATTTGGTAAGACTTTTCAATCTCACAACAGCACTTTCAGCTTGCAATCAGATCTGTGTACATAATTGATTTGTATGTAGTACATGTACCATTATGGTATCCATTGTCTAGGGCTTCTAAACTTTATCCCATTAAACTCTTCTACTCACCATCAGTGCAGTTCTCATATCTATTTTACAGTGTACTTCGTAATGCCACCCTACAGTGGCCATTTTGTGTTGACCCTCGACAAAGGCCTCCTCAGCCTCCTTAATGGCGATAGCTAATAAAGCGCATCCCGTCCTTAGTCAAAATCATTTCTTGACAATGACCATTTAATCACTTACTGACAAAGGTGTAGCAAAATACATGAGAACACTCAATAATTGGATAACTTGCCCTGTTATTCTGCCAAAGAAATGATAAAATGTTCTCTAACTTTTTACAGACTCGATCATTACACTGTACTTTCCTTACCTTTCCTTTGATCATTTTCCATCAATTTTTTGGTTTCATTTTATTATTTTTATTTCTGATTGTGTTGAGTTCTGTGAATTTTTTCTTTTGTATTTCAATTAAAAGTCCTTTTATAAGGAAAACATTTGTACCCTTTGAAAACGTTGGTGTCAAATTGCATGCCACAATTTCCCGTCCCTCCCCCTTCCCTCTCCGTCCCTCCCCCCTTCCCTCCCCCATCCCTCCCTTGTCCCTCCCCCGTCCCTCCCCCATGTAGTGGACAGTCTTCTACATACATGTAGGCCATTCCCTAATCACATATTGTGTTGCTTATTGCAGATCTGTTTTCTCTGCTGGACCCAGAAAGAACGGGGTAAGCAACAGCTAAAAGCTAATGGATTTCGAGCGGGTACAAATGAGTAGCCCCTCAGTAGTATATTAAAAAAATACACTCGAGACATTTTCCAGAAAGTTTTTTGTAATTTTATGTCCTCTTCGATCTCGTCTTTATTAGGTTTTATGCAGTTTTTACAAATTAAGTAGTCTAGGTAATTTAAGCGCTGATGAAAATAGCAATATTGATTTTGGCGCTATATAAGTTTTACTATTATTGTTATTATTATTATCATCATCATCATCATCATCATCATCATCATCATCATTATTAAATTGCAAACGGTGCGATAGTAGCGATGAGTGGAAAGCGAAGGAGGCTTGGTTCGAATCGGGTACTTGACTTTACCCAAACCTCCCTCGTTTTTCACTCCTCTGCCACCGTACTACAGTGTTGTTTACTACAGTGCTGTTTACTAACCTGGAACAGGCTATGGTAGAAGGTGCATGGTGTGATTTTTTTCTGTTATAGACTGTTCAACTGTATAAATAACCACATCCTGCCGCTAGATTTTTTCATCGTGTTTTTATTTCCGTTACTTATTAGTTTTGCTAAAAAAGAAGACATCGTCGATTTCTGGATGGCCCAGGGATTGAACGAAGCTATCCCATTGTTACAGGTAGAGTCTGTTGTCAGCTTTACTGAAATACAATTGACTGTTGGAACGCGTTATGAATGAGTGTCGTAAAACCAGAACCAAAACCAAAACCAAAGCGATCACAGCAGCCAATCATAGCAAGGAAAATATTACGTGGAGCTAATGAGAACTCAAAGTAGAAACAAGCAAACTGGTTGAAGCGCGGGAAAAAACGCGGGTGACCAGGTTTGGTGAATCTGATTGGTTGAAAAAGTGGTGCGAGTCTCTGGAGCAATCACCTAACGAATAAAGGGAAACCAAAGGTGTCCCTGATAATTTTGGACACTCTAGTTGAAAATTATTGCTTTGTCATACTCGCAATAACGTTTTGTACCATGCTTAATGTACAAGGATCATGTGTAGTGTTTTATTTGTACAAAATGTCACCACTCTATGTTATTGTTTAATTATTCAGCCAAGGAATATACCGCGAATTGAATATTTGTGGACCATAATGTTAACCTTGATTTGTCTTTAAACAGCATCTAGATGCAGATGCGGAGGGCAAAGTGAGTCTTCATCAGCTCACAAACTTACTGGAATCTGTCGTGGACGAGCAGAGTGATGGTGAGTGGAATAGCGTGACTTGATCACTAGTCAATAATTGTTTTATTAAAAAAAAAAAAAAACACCTCCAAGATATTAGACAAATCTTCTCGACTTTATTTTGTAAGAAGAAACCGGATGTTACAATCAGGGCTCGACACTAACGGTAGCCCACTAGCCACAGACTAGTAGAAATTCAGTTTTGGCTAGTGGTTTTTGGTTTCCACTAGCCAGTTTGGCTAGTAAACGAACTGACATTGTCGTATCATCTAAGATGTCACTAGCCACTGGGCTAGTAAGTTGAAAAGTTAGTGTCGAACCCTGGACTCATTGTACAGATATTAGATTATGGTATATTGGCTGATATACCATAATGGCTAAGCCAATAAAAAGTCTTGAATTGCATTATCCAATGATCCAGTTTTTTATAATAGGTATTATTAAAAACTAGATCATTGGATAATGCAATTCAAGACTTTTTATTGGCTTAGCCATTATGGTATATCAGCCAATATACCATAATCTACAAATATGGTTAGCGGATATATCAGCTTAAAATTAAACGGGAGCTAAAAATTTAATAAAATTTAATAATTTAATTTAACGTTTTTCATAAAACAATTATTCCACTCGCGCTTGTTGGATATGAGATGATTATAGCCAACTCGGCGCTACGCGCCTCGTTGGCTATCTATCATCTCATATCCAACGCGCGCTCGTGGAATAATTGTTAAATATTCTTCTGAATTAAAAAAGCTCAAGTGAAATAAATTCTGTAAAATTCAGTGACTCTTAACTCGGTTGCTTTGTTTTGTTGCATTCCAGGCTTACCAAAAGCTATAGTGAATATCTACAAACACGAAGTTGTCCATTTAAAGTAAGTTGGAATCTGGCTTGTGCTTACACTAAGATTGTTCAAAATCTTTAGCTGTGCTTTAGAAGACAGTGCGCGACTTGCAACGAAGGCTTGATTCCAAATTTGAAAACAGCGGGTTGTGTTACAAATAACTACAGTGCTTCACGCTTATACAAAGGAACTGAACAAGCAATCGTACCTCTTTAGAAATTTTCGTGCCGTTCGTGAAGATTGTTCTCCAAGAAATTGTGATAGCAAATTGAAGAACAGCGAAGGCAAGAATATCCGAGCTCAGCCAAAACCTTTGCATAATTCGGATCTCGCTCGAAATCATCTGTGTAACTTGAGTTTAGGGCAGCGTCGTGTTCTTGTATCATGCAGTGTGATCTCAACTCATTACAGGACGGAAAGTTTTCTACAAGCCAGAAATAATTAATTGATTGCCCGTTGATAACTGGCGTATTTACACATGTCGCATTTCCAGATGCGCGAAGGAATATTGAAGAAATCTCAAGACTTCTATAAATTTGTTTACACTTGCCGACAAGCTCTTTGTTTTTTCCTTTTATTGATGGAATAAATTTGCGTTTGATAAGATGGAAAAGGCGACCCATTTTTTTTCTAGGGCGTACAATGGCGTCATTTCTGTTTTTTTTTTTTTTTTTTTTTCGAGCAGGTACTAGTTTGTTTTCTTGCTGAAAGCGCTTGGGTGGAGAAGTTTTAATATTCTCCCTTGTTTTGATTGGTTCGTATTCCGTCCGCGCCCCCACTTATGGCGGGTTTTTCAAGGGTGTAGTTATTTGAAAGCACAATGATCTCAAATGGAGACACTGTCCGTCCCCTTTCTGTTGTGTATGACGATTTCGCATGTGCTGTACATCTCAGTTTTGTTTCTGCTGTCGCGTTGTTAGCTCGTGTGCATTATAGTTAGTCAATAATGGCGATACTTGGCCCGTAGAGGCTTGAAAATTCGTAGCACGAATGGCGAAGTCCCCGCTTGGAATAAGACAAATCGAAGGAAAAGAATCTGCTTTGCAATACGAGGCTGAGTCAGAAACTTTTTTGTCGGAGAAGGACAAAAGCAAACGGCTGTCTGATTTCATTTCACGGCTGTCAAGGTACAAATCTTTTGTTGTCGCGCGCCAATACTTCAAAATTACCGAGCTTTTAAAAGTTTTTTGTCTTCATTATATTCTGACAGATTTATGACAACGATTCCGTTTTCATTGTTCTGTTTAGGTTTTTTTTGTCTGCGCTGACATCCTCTGCTTGATTTTTAATTTTTTTTTTCTTTTGTTTAATTAAAAATTCTTATTGAAATTTTATTGTGCCTCGGGTGAAGCGGGGCAAAGTAATATTGTTGGGTATTCGTTATTGCGGGAGATCACTTTTATACTTGAGCTCTAATGGTTTGTTTTGTCTATGGTGTAGGAAATAGTCAGAATGTTGTAAATCAGTATTATTTGCAGTTGCTGGCTCAAAATTTAATTTATATATTTTTTAAACACTTTACCGCAAAATTGTCAAGTAAGACAGTTGAAAATTTTTCTTCTCAGGTCTCAAGTGGAGTCGGTCGCCGCCGAACGAGATGCCCTCAAGGAGAACTTGGTCAAATACACGGAAGAGAAAGAAATGCTTATTGTTGAAAGCGAGGACACAGCACAGAAATTAGAGAAACTACATGAAACAAAAATGAGGTAAATCTTTGAAGAAGAATAAATTAATTTTTTCCTCCGCTCAACAAGTCCATTTGTCGCGGCAAACATTGGGTGGTTGAATGGCAGTTTCATTTCAATATCAAATGTCAATTACCCCAATCACTTCCGTAATTTCTTTAAATAACTTTTATTATTTTGTTTTTCATCACAATTCGTCTCCAAGCTTCTGATTTTCCTCTTTCTTCTCCACTGGAAGGAATAATTCCGACATTGTAAGCTACACAAACTCTACTGACTCGTGGGTAAACGCTTTGTGCGAGTCACTCAGATCTGAGAGAGGTCCCTGAAAAAGTGTTGGAGAAATACAAGAGGAGTGGACTGGTTTCGTAAACAAACAAGTATTGCCACCTGTTAACGAACCAGCTCAAAAATTACCTCCATACTGAAAGAGACCTTGTAGTATTGAGGCTCTACCGCGTTTACCGAACCCTTTCACAGCCAAGATCTCGCTAGTAATTCTCCTTACCGCCTGCCGTACAAATCTTTAGATGTTAGTTTGGAGGGTTTGGTATTGGATCGACTCACATAATTATCCCTAATTGATATTTTCCTTTATTTTCATCTCCTGTCTGCTTAATATTGTATTGATGCTTTTAGGAGAAATTTTGTCATGGTCACTTGGTTAAGAGCGGCAGAGTAGAATTTTTTAACAAAATGTCCTTCAAGTAAGAATTATTTAATATCCCGTTAAACCAGGACTCGAATTTAATTTTTGGAGCACTAACCCTTCGGGTTAGTAGACATCTTTTTTACTAACCAAATTATAAAGTTTGGTATCCAAGCTCACAAGTTACGATATCTCAAATATTCAACATTTTGATAGTAACGACTAGGACAAATTAAAGAGTAGCTGAAATGGCATGGTGACCTCAAAAACGTTGACAATTATGCACTTATTTTATTTCCCTCTCGTTTACCATGATTAGTCAAGAACATTACATCTACGGCACATTCTCTAAAAAGAGTTAAGTTGATTTAACAACTTGAGTATTCTAAGTATTCCTCTGAGAGTCGGGTCTACGTGCTCTTTGTCCCGAAGTCCACCAATGTTTTACCTGTCATGTCGGGTTAGTTGGACACATTTTTAGTAACCAAACGTTGAAAATTACTAACCATTGGTTAACCGGTTACCGTTAATTTCGAGCCCTGCGGCGTTAGCCTTCTTGACTCTAAGTATTGACTAACATGTAAGTTTTCGTAAATTTAGGAAACAATAGACCATTTTACAGTTGTGTACTAAGTTGCCAAGCCTTTGATTTGAAGTGAGGCTAAGGGTGACATTGTTGTGATAGAGACCAGTATCTAGTTAGCATGATAACAAAGGTATTTGCATTTGAAAAGCAGCAACATCTGTCTCGTAAAAAGGTCACCCTTAGCCTCACTCCTGTTCAAAGGCTTGGCCACCAAGCCCATAACTGTAAAAAGGACTATTCAGCAAACGTGTTGAGAATTAACACACTTATTTAGTTGGAGTTACGTTGATGAAACAAAAAAATTCTCTTTGCTTATGAGATTTTGAAGCTTCTTTGCCGTTTTCTAGTAATTGATTACTGAACTATCTTTGGGGGTGGGGGGGGGGAGTATGCTAAACTAAAACGATTTAACTGTAATAAACAAATTGTCCCGCATTTACCCGTCCTAGGGATCAAGAGTCACACTACACGGAGAAAATTCAGAACTTACAACAAACGTTAACTGAGGAACGAGATAAACTTGTGCTGAACGCAAATCAACAGAAATCTATGTTGGAGGAGTCACTTCATAATACCAAGACTGAAGAACAGCGATTAAGGACTAAACTCGCTGAGGCCGAGGAGGTGCGCTTTGCTTTTTTTTGTTTTGTTTGTTTTTATTTCAAGGATTTTTATTGGTTCAACGTATCCCCTGCTCAAGTGAAGGACAACACCGCCCATAATGAAGTTTCAAAAAGCTCATTTGTCGAATCTAATAAAAAAATGAATTTGGTTTTGTGCTACTAAGATTATCAGCTACCCTCTCAACTTGAAGAAAACAACTCCACCTACAATCGCCTCATGGTCGCATGTGTTTTCCCGCGCGCCATGTTTTCAACCAATTAGATACAAAAAGCAGGAACGATCCACTCTTGGTCGCACGCGTTTTCCTGCATGCTATATTATCAACCAATCAGATACAAAAAACGGAGACTATCCACTCTTGGTCGCATGCGTTTTCCCGCGCTGGGGGCAAGTAACGTCAATTACTGTATGGCTGTGTCTCACGATGACTGTGAACAACCGAATTCACGAATTTGATTGGCTGAAATCAATATTGAAAGCGGTCTAGATTTCCCATCTAGACCGGCATCTAGACCGGTCTAGGAAAAAAAGGTACAAAGAATATAAAAAATTGGCATATAAGACACAGCCATATAATAAACATCTTATTAACCGAGTTAGGTCGGTCTGTATGGGAGAATCTTGACCTCGGTCGCTGGTACAGACCTCACTGTGTTCGGTCTGTACTGGCGACCTCGGTCAAGATTCTCCCATACAGACCTCCCGCTCGGTTAATAAGAACTAAGTACTTTATCAAGTCATCAGTCCATAAACTGTAGTGTATTAATCATTCTAACGATAAGGGGTTCTGAATTTTAATGAATTTTTTAAATACGTAGAGACCATTGTTTTGTGGCACACAAGTACCAGCGTGAACATTGCCCCCAGTTTAAGCTGTCTACAGCTTATTTTTAACTATAATTTATTCATTTCGATCCTTTTTTTTATATATATATGTATGTATATTTAACAGGAGATCTTACGGCTGGAGAAGACGCTATCAGATGCTCAGGAAAAACTTATCGAGTCAGAAAACAACCGGGAGAAACTGGAGAAGGAATTGGAATCCATGTCTGATCTATCACACAAGGTAACTTAAGATTTCTTGTCATTTTCTTCTCAGCATGTTTTCTTTCGTTCTCAATATTGGTTTGTTGGTTTTTTTTTCTGCAGCTTGCTGAAGTCGAGAAGCAACAGCTTCTAAAACAGCAGCAGAATCAGAAAAACAGCAAAACCGTGAGGGAATTGGAACGTGTAAATAGGGTGAGTTTGACTCGTTAAAATTTCATAGTAGAACTGACTGAAATAAAGCCTGGCGACTGGGTACGATTTTCACGAACATTTTGATCAGAATTCATTACTTATGCCCGTTTAGCAGGGATCGAGGGGAAAATAATTGAGACAGGTGTTCCTATTATGAACGTGTTGGACAGGAGGTGCTAGGTTTAGCTCCTTCTTTCTCCCTCTCACATGGATTTGTCTCTCTTTGACTCCCATGAGTGATCAGGAAAGAATTTCGCCTTACAATATCAACACGATATCGCGCAGACAAGTGACGAGAACAGAGAAAAATATCAATCAGGGGATTATTGGTTGATCCGATACCAAATTGTCCGAACTAACAATATTAGAGTTGTATGGCAGACAAAAAAAAAAAACAATATTATTATTATTAATGAGATCGTGGGAGTGAAAGGGTGAAACTCCTCTGCTTCAGTCTGTGCGCAGCTCACCGGTTTCATCAGTTCGCTTTCTAAGTAATACCTATGTTTTATTTTCTCGATATTTTTACGTTGGTATTGTGACCTTATTAGCCTAAGGTGCTAAATTCATTAACACTCGCGTATTTTTATTTATTTTTCTCGTAGGAACTTAGAGACGAGAACGATGAACTGCGTCTTCAGTGCGAAGCTCTTACGCAGCAAGTTAACAGTTCGGTGAAACGACGACACAGTCATCGGAAACGACAGGACAGCCAAAAAGTACATCGGCATGGTTCGGTACTCTCCGATTACACGAAACCCGTAGTTATTAAACGGAAAAAAGAGGGGGCAACGGAGGGTGCGACATCGTCGGAAGAGTCGGATACCGCTGACCAGCCGGACGGTACGCGCGTTCCTTCTGTGCGAGTCAGCGGTGATGGCGGGTCAAATGAGGACGCGGGTAAGCAACCCATAATCGATGCGCGCGCAAATTGGCATCTACATTGAATGGACTCTTGTTCCAGAACTCTTTATGCCTCAGAGTTTTTTTTTTTCTTTTTTTTAGGGGTATGTGGTCGCTTGAGCATTAAAGGGGGCGGGGATAGAGTTATCATGGCTAGCTAGATGGTGAAACTAAAGGCTTAATTGTGATCTTTGCTAGTTGAGATTTGCTCTTTCTAACGCAAAGAAGTTGAAAGTGTTAAAACTCGAGCATCGCACTTTAACTTGTGATCATCTTCGCTTTGTCTCTACATTTTCGATCTATCAGGCTAAGCTAATGGGGTCTGCCTCAGTCTGATTTCTATCCATCATTCTTTGCTGGTGACGAGATATTTTAACCAAGCTAATTTATTCTGTTAGGGAGAAAAATACACAATCAGTAACATTCATGTAGCTAGCACGGGTATCAGCAGTCAGTCTTATCGGCTGAGAGGTTTGGAAGACTAACACAATGATAATCTTTGTGTATTTCTGCTCCTCGAATGCGCAAAATTGTGCACTATTTAGAGCGCTTCACTCTTGACGGCACTTAGATTACACTTGCTGAATTGTTTGACCTGCCACCCGCATCAGTAGTAATCATTTACTCAGTTAATACGTTGGTAGCGTTTCTAACAAATCCAACGAAGTTGGAGTCTTACTAACGATATGTTAACTTAATGAACGCACTTTTAAACAGTAGAAGAACGAATGTTTCGCATCACCCTCGTAGACTCTTGTTTACCGGAGAATGACGGACGCAGACTATAGTAATTATCTATTAGGTTGGCAGCTTTACTAGGAAGTGAAGATATGACCCAGTCGTGTAAATCGTTAGTACGGTTACCTAAAACTATTGAAAATGCAAACTTTCACCTTCTCTTGATTTGTTTTTAGTTGATACAGCAGTAAGTTCATATGTTAGGTCTATATCTTCCTTTCATATTCTGGTTGCAGTGAATTCTTTACAATTCTTGTCGTGATATCGTCAGGCGTTAGAAGAATTCCTGAATGATTCATTTGCGTAATGTTACCAGGCACTTTTGTAGGACTAGATAACTGTGGAAATTTACGACGACAAACAACAAACAAACAAACAAACAAAAAATTAAAAAAGGTAAACTCGAAAGTTTGCCACTTTGTGGATGATTTTAAATCCGCAAGGTACAGTTTTACACTTATTTCTTTGGTTTCTCTGTGTTGCTACTTTCTGAATTTTTTTTTTTTTTTTTTTACATCCATGGTTCAACCGAAGAATCTATGGCCGCATCTTCCGTGCAAGTCTCATCCTTCTTAGCTGTTATCTTTACTTTCCATGTTATGTTTCTCTTCAATTTTCTCTTTAAGCAGGTCAGTTTACCGATGATGATGCTCCTCCTTTGTCGTGGTCAGTAGAAGTCGACGAAGAAATCATCGTTACTAATGCTAAAGGTCTTTTCTCCTATCTCTGCCTGGTCTATTTTCTTGTGATCCTGTGGGCTTTTTGTGTTCTTGTAACAGTTTTATTGTAAGCACCAGTTGACCTGGTCTATTTGATTCATCCATTCCTTACGTCTTACGTGTTACATAAATGGAAAAATCACTGGAATTACCTTCATTTCTTGATTATGGCGACAGGACTTAACTCAGCACGCCTGTTTTCCTTCCCATGTCTTTGTGGTCTCTTTTTGGTGACTTTTGTTCAATGCATAGGTTGAGTTGTGTACAGATTTGTGTCGGGACTTCTATCGATCGAACGACTGGCTTACTTCTTCGATTTTCTTGTTGTCTTTGCCTTCGGTAAAGGAAGATTCGTTATTTTCGGTTTTGTTCCACTAAGACTTCTCTTTCGTTAGTTAACAAGAGCTGTCTGCTTAGTTGTTATCATTAAAAGGCGTGAACCTAAGATGTATTTTCTTTAGCTCTCCCGCAGAATAACTGCAATAATGAGTTCTGCGTGTTTCTGTCCATTTGTCACTTTTCTAATTATTACTCTGCCTTTTCTTCACTCTCCAGATGACTCCCCTGAACTGCAAGAACAACGCAGTAAGTTACAGTGTACTTAGAAGATAAACTGTGTTGCTGTCATGGGTGATATGACATGAGTATTTTTAAGTTGCTTGGTATCTGAATATGCCCATCATACCGATTTCAATCTGCACAGGTTGTTTAGCAACGTTACATGTTTAAACTGACCTGACAGCTATCATTATTGATGCGTGCCAGTTTTGTAAATCGTCATTAAGATCGGAAATGTCAGGATTTTCATGTATTTTAAGTTTTGCCGGAAATAGCTCCTGCCTTTGTTACTTTTAGTTAGTGAGAAAGCCTACCAGTTCGTTACGGTTGTAGTAAACCAGTAAAATATCCGCTATTGGTTTGCCTTGTAGCGAACTAATGCGAGCAGAGAATGTTAGATTAACCATATTTTGTTTTACTTCTTGCATTATCAGTTGTGACAGTTAAATAGTTGTTTGCTTTCATTCTTACTCAGAAGTTATTGAGAGATTGGAGGGTGAATTGAAAGAAAAAGAGGAACAGATCAATACGCATAAAGCTAGAGTAGAAGAACAAGAATCGTCGATCAGTGAGAAAGAAAAGTTGCTGTCCGATCAGAAAATCGCATTAACAGAGTTCCAAGGAAAGGTGGAAGAGCTTGGTGATAAGGTCAAGGATCAGGAGGCCCAGCTGAAGGCAAAAGAAACTTCCATTCAAGATCTGAGGAACGAAATTGAGGGTTTGACGGGTTCTCTTACCTCTGAGAGTTACGAAACAAAGCAGAGGTATGATACCGAGCTGGCAAACCTCACAGCGCAGTTTACCGGAGAGATGGAAGGACTGCAGAAAAGTTTTCACCTGGAGAAAGAGCAGTTGGAGAAGGAGTATCAAGATAAGATGAAGGATTTAGAACGGTCGCTTAGAAGCGAGCAGGAAAGCCTCAAGAAAGAGCTGGAGAGCGGATTCAGGCAAGAACGGGAGCTGCTGATATCGGAATACGAGAGCGAGAAATCTGAAATGGAAGAAGAGCACAGAGGAGAGAAAGAAATGCTGGAGAGGCTGTTCAAGGGAGAGCTAGACAAGGAGAAGGAGAAAATGGAAACGGAGGAGAAACGACTCATAGAAAAGCTTCAAACCATCGAGGCAGAAAAAACTGAGGTAGAGTTGAAGTTGATGAACGAGAAGGCAGAACTGGAGCAGCAGTTTAGAATAGATAAGGTGGAATGGGAGCTGCAGAATAACACCAAAGTAGCTGCCTTGGAAAAGAACCAGCATGAGTGGACAATGTTACGATCTGAACTTGAGAGCGCTCATCAACAGCAGATTAGTGTGCTGGAGAATAAGTTTAAAAAGGAGAAATCTAAGATGGAGGAAGAATACACCAACGAGACATGGGAGATTAAGCAGGCTCATGCCAAGGAAGTAGCGAGTCTGAAGCAAAGCTTTGTCGAGCAAAAAGCAGAAATCGAGCAGAAGTTTGCCCGTGAAAAAGCTGAACTGCGAGAATCTTTTACCCGTGAGAGAAATGAACTTGAACAAAGATTTGCCCGGGAGAAGGTTGATTTGAAGGAGAATCTCGAAAATGAACATAATCACGCACTGGCTCTGAAAGAAGCTGAATTGAAAAATGGCTTCCTGAAGGAAAAAGCAGCTTTAGAGAAGCAATTCGACGAGGAACGCGCGAAAATCGAGGAAGGCTTCCACGAAAATTCGACTCACAGCGAATTAACTTTCCAAAAGTGGAAAGCTGAAATCGAAGAACATCACACCGAAGAAAAGGCCAAGCTTTTACAGAACTCGTCTCGAGAGAAGGTTGAATTAGAAGCGCGTTATAAAGATCAAATAACCGAGTTGCAGCAAGCCTTCACCGATGGCGAGGCTGGTCTGAAAGGACAGCTGAAAAACGATTTCTTGTGTTTGTTGGCGACTCATAAGGCAGAATTAGAAGAGAGTTTTGCTACACAGAAAGCACAGCTGGAGGAAAGCTACCTACGGGAAAAACAGGAATTCCAAAAGAGTGGAACGGTAGGCTTGCAGGAACTACGAGAAACTTACTCCAGCGAGCGAAACGAACTTGAAGAGAGTTACCAGAGGAAAATCAAAGACCTTCAAAAAAATAACGCTCGCGAAAAACAAGAACTAGAGGACGAGTACGTGCAGGAGAAGATTGAACTTCGCTCGCAATTAGAAAGAGAATACGCCACCAAACTGAAAACCGAAACCGGTCTTCTGGAACAAACCGTGAAACATTTGCAAGATGAGATTAATTTCCTCAAAGAGCAGAAACGAGAGCTGGAAGCTAAAGTTCAAACTCTTGAGCTCAAGACCTTAACTCGCAGTGACAAAGAAGTCGTAGAGCTGAAATTGTCGCGCGAGAAAGTGGCCGAGCTTGAAAGCAAAGTGGAGTCGCTCGAAAAGGAGAAGGGACTCATTTTGGAAAACAGTATCAAGGAAATTACGGAGCAGAAAGTGCATCTCGACGAGCTTCAAAGGGAGAAAGCTGCTATGGAAAAAGAAGCGTTAGAAAGAGAGAGAGAACTACTGGAAGCCGAAAAGGTAAGTACTTACTAGTGAGATTTCTTTAAATTCTTTTAGAGACTGATTTTAGTTTAAGTTGCTACGTGGAAAGGATTGTTTCGAAATCAACTCTTCCAGCTCTGGGGTCATCGTCCAAATGAACGCGGTAATTTCCTCCACTCTCCAGAGAGTTCAGTTTTAGCGAGCCTGAAACTTTTTCTCTCCGTGTTTTCTTGAAAATCACCCCAGCATCTGTTTTCTCTTGTTTAAGTAATGGTAATTAAATGAATGAAAATGGTTGTTTGATGAAAAACTCGGTACTTAACAGGTCATTGGTAATATTGAAAAATTCTGAAGAGGACAAAGCGACGACCCTCGCTGACCATGAAATAAAATGGTCCTACTATGATTTAACACTTTACGTTTTAAAGTGATAATCCATTGGAGAAATGTTTCTGAATCCGCAGTGATATTGATATTTTCTTTAAAACAATAATCTGACCCATTCGGGAAAAGCAATAGAAAGCTTTGGAAATCTTGTCCATAAGAATCGAATTTTTCTAAAATTAATTCGTAAGGCCCCGATGCCTCTTATGACTGAACTCTTCGTAACGATCTGTGTATGCGTAGAAGTTTCCTTTTCCGAAAGCAACCGTATCAGTTAATAGGTTTTTACGCCGAATTTCATCATCCTCTACGCAGGGTTTGGATGAGGATGGCAATAAAAAGGAGAAAAAAAAAAAAAAAGAAGAAATGATGTCCTTCCTTGTGTAATTCAGTTATGTTTATGGATGGTTTTTTGTTTCCTAGAAGAACTAAACTGTTTTATTCCCCAGTTATTGTACGGTTTCCAGCTTTTTTTTATCTGTGTTTTCGCTGAAATGAGATCGAGTTAGTTTTCCGTGTGCAATCTTTGGTAAGGTGTTGGCGCTTTGTTATCGAAGGTAAAGGAAGAAGGAGAAGAAAACAAAATGAAGGAACTTAAGCTTAAAACCGACGAAATGGACGTGATGTTAAATCTACGAGTCGCCGAAGTGGAGGATTTAGAAACGAAGCTTCGCGAGCAGAGCTCAGAAAACGAGAAACTGAAAGAAACTTGTGGAACTTTGGAGACCGAGCTTCAAGAGGCACGATTGCGACTCCAAGAACTGAAGGTCGATCTGAATTTAAGTAATTCGTCCAAAGAACAGCTCGAAGAGAAGTTAAAAGCAAGAGACTCGCAGTTGAATGGCTTGGCTTCAACGGAGGCCGAGCTCAAAGACATCATGAACAAAAGTCAGGAAATCGAGGACATGCTGCGCAGTCGTGATTTAGAAAACCAAGAGTTGAACAAGAAGCTCTTGGATAACAGTGCTGAGCTGGAAAGTGAAATGGCGGAGCTCCAAAGTGATTTGAGAAAATCCATGGTCAAGAATAAAGAGCTCGATGCCTTGTTGACAATGAAAGAAAATGAAAACCAGACGTTGGAAAGAAAGGTCAACGAATACAATAAGCAAAAGACTGAGCTCGAGGATAGGGCATCGCAGCTGGCCAATCAGCTCGCGGACGTGGAAACAACTCGACTTCAAGAACTGAACACGCGCTTGTCCCTTTGGGAGACTGAGAACAAAGATTTGGAACAGCGGCTGAATCAACGTAACAAGTACAACTTGGAGTTAGAGCAGAAGGTGAGACTGCTGACCAAAAAGATGGCCGACAAGGATGACGTCAGGGTGAAAGAGCTAGAACGCATGCTCGCCGTGCGAGAAACTGCCTACCAGGCCCTCGAAGCAAGGCTCGAGTACCGTGTGGAAGAAACAGGCCAACTTGAGAAACAAGTCACTCAGCTGACCCAAAAGCTCGCAAACATGGAAAACATGCGGCAAAAAGAATTTGAGGCTGAGAAGGTGTCGTCATCTGTTAGTCTTTATTTATTTATTTATTTTTTTAACTTCATAACTGCTTTTAACTGAGTGCTTCTAATTTTAACGGTCTAATGCAATTAACTGCTGAATTTAAGAGCAGCACTTGGTGTTCAGATATGTACAACCTAACTGCCTCTAATTGCTGCGGCTTCGTAACCGGGTTATTTGGCTTCGTCTCTCTCTCTATCATACTGGCACCGGTTGTTCGAAGGTTCGATAACGCTATCTACCTGAGGGATCCCTATCTAGTGGATAGTGCAGCACATATTGTTTACACTTAAGCAATTATTGGCGATTTATCCGTTGGATAGCGTTATTTGCCGTTTGAATAACTGGCCCCAGAGCTTTACAACGTTCAAAATCTTTGTGTGTTTTGTTTCCCTCAGACACAATTGCATTTACAATTTGTAATGTTTGACATTTGACTGTGATTGGTGTGACTGCACTTTATTTAACTCAAACATGCGTGACTGCGCTATATCAAAGACTAATCTGTGTGACGGCGCCTAACGTTTTACCATAACCAGTGTGACTTTGCCTGACATAATTCTAATCTGTGTGACTGCGTTCGATCTAATACGAACTTGATACAGCATTTCTCCCCAGTTGTGGAAAGGATCCCACATCAGCCGACTCTAAACGTAACGCGCTTTGCTGGTAATGGAACTTAGCTTAAGCACCATAAAATATAAATAACCACGAAACTCTGGAACCTATTTTGTCATATTGCAATAAAAAGTTAGAAAAGAATCATAAAAACCTGAATAATTAAAAAGTTGATATGGAAACCTAAATCTAGGTTGACCTAAGAGCGAGCTTAAACATGTTTTCGTTCACCTTTTATATTTTTGTAAGTTTAAAAATGTGGCATTGACTAACTTACGTTGTTTTATTTATCCACTCTTGAATTCAAAAGTGTATTACGTGGTATCACAATTCCTCAAAAGAAGTTTAACTTTAAATTAAAAATCGCTTATTGTACCAGCAATATTATTGTGTTCAACACGTAATAAAATAGTGAGAGATTAAATGAACTTAAAAGACGTTAAATGAACTTAAAAGACTTTAAAAACTTATCTTACTTATCTTGGTAGCACAATAGCGGAACATCCATAAAAAGTCGTTTGCTGTCGCCAGTTTTTTAAAAGACGGTACATTGTATTTGTTCTACACCATTCCGCCTGTCATTGTAAACAACAAGTTGATGTTGTGAAAAAGTATGTTATAAACATTTTTGTAGTCATAAAACATAATAGACGTCGATTGCATTAAGCGCGACGTAACGCTTGTAAATTGTTATCAAATATGCAGCGGTCACTTCCCGTGACTTAACTTCTCTTTGTATAACAAATGTGTGACGTCGCCTGTTCACTCAGCGTTTCATCTGCTTGTATTGTGTATTTCGAACGTAAAGACGTATAACTGTCCGCAGCTGTTTATGCAATGTTTAATCTCTTTTCGTAATTTTCCATGCTATACTTTGCATCAGTACATGCAATATTATTACTAAGCTACTCATTATGCTTTTTACTGAAGTTTTAGCTGTTTCATCTTTAATGTACACAGAAGTGATGTAAAAAAGTTTTTAATCGAACCTCACTTGGGTACATCATTTAGAATTTCAACGTTGACTAGAATGTCACTTTCTAAGCATATGCGCACCCACCCACCCCACCCCTAACCCAACAAAAGTCAACTGACAACAAGTTAAAGTTAGGGGAGGGGTAAGTGCGCAGTTGCACAGATACTGGTACATTAAGGGAGGCTCAGCTATGCCTTTGTACCAGTGTTCTTAGAATGATAATAACCCTTCCTAATCTGCTTTGCAGGCCAAAAATGATCTCATCACCATGGAAAAGAAGCTGCAAGATATCCAGGAAAAGAAACAAGTTGTAGAAAAAGTTCTTAAAGAAAAGAACGCCAAAGCGAATAATCTTCAAGAGGAGGTCTATGTGTTAAAAGAGAGACTAGCTAATGCGCAGGGAACTCACAAGAGAGAATTGGAGACAGAAAAGCAGAAGGTATGTACTGGGAGAGTACTATTCGACACATTTCATGGGAACAGTGGACCGAGACCGCAATAAATTGATAAGGCTAGCCACAAATTTACAACAACTGAGCGAAAAGTATGGTGTTGGATTTTTTTATAGGTGAATTATATCTAAAGATAAATTATCATCAGTTAGAGGTGGGAGTGATGCTCAATTTTCACCCTAATTTAACTGCAGCTTGAGCTGTAGGTTTTATCTATGGTTGCGCTCTCGTGCAACTTTTGTAACGTAGGAGAATTATGTACCACCGCCATTTCGTTTCTCTCAAATTGTGATGATAGAGCTATAAATGCATATAAATGCAAATCGCCAAAATGGATACTTGTAATCTTGAGAGGTTCATAGAGGAACATACCTCAAATACAAATTAATTTGTCACTCAGAAGGAAACGGAATACATCTTTTACAATGCGTCACTGGGTCTTCTTCGCTCATCTGACCGTAGCTCCTTAACGACTTTTCGTCCATTACCCTGTTTTGAATGTTAATTTACATAGACGTATATGTGCGTGTTATGAGATTTCATTTCAGCCACCTTACGTGATCTTTGTGACTTGTATCGTGCGTGATGTTCCGTGAATTGTTAAATGTGAAGTGTGGTAAGATGTATCTTCATTACGGGTAAGTTATTGTCGTTCGTTTCTTTAGTGAAAGTCCTTTTCATTTACATGTCAACTAAGCCTCCGAGGCGATTTTCTGATTTGAACTTGTGATCCATTAGGCGACTCTTGCGAATACCGAAATGACAACCATAAAGTCTCGTCATCAACGCGAAGTGGGCGAGCTGAAGGAACAACTTCATCGAGCCAACTTGGCCAGCGAACGGGATCAGGCTCTTAGGGAAAAAGTATTCAATGAGGCGAAAGCAGAGGTTATGGCACTCAGCAAAAAGGTTTTAACTTTTGTTTTGTTTGTTTTCAGTTATTTGTTTGTTTTTGCATACTGTTCTTTCTGGGATTGCTCTGAGAAACGCCATTGCCGCAGTAGTGCAGTTGCCGTAGCGTCAGCTAAACAATATCTGTCTCGTTGTTGGGTCAAAGTTTGTTTTCTCTTTTTCCTTCTCTCATGAGAAAATTAATGTGAAAGTGATAACGCCTACTTCACCGACACCCGTCTGATCCCTCTACTATCTCTTATGATTGGCTCTCTTTATTTTTCAAAAGCTCGAAGAGAAGACTCATAGACTGCGAGAACTTGAAAGTGCAAGTCATAGGTGGGAAGGAAGGATACGGCAGCTGGGAAAGGAGAAACTCGAACTGGAAACAAAAGTAAAACAAACTCGAGAAGCACTAGATGAGCACGTGACGAGACTGAGTAAACAGGTGATATGTGCGAAAATGATCCGCTTCCGATGTTTATCATGCGATGCGATGGTCTTTGGTAATCAAGATAGGCAGCTTAGAATTATCCCAATTCACTTCAATTTGACATGCGAATGCATTGCAGCCTTTAAAGGGTTTTCTCTGTAACTCAAGACAAGTTGGTTTACTCTAATTTTATAGAGCACTATAAGCGATCTTTTGAGGTAAACGTTTTACTTGTGAAAGTTTTGTTAGTGTCTGTGCAGTGTTCTTAATGACACTCTAGTTGTCCAATGGCCCGTGGGCTGTTACAAGTTTCTCTGAGGCATGCGATGCTTAATTTGCCACTTTCCATCGTTGTAATGAAGTTTTGTTGATGTTTCCTGCTTGCAGCTTCAACAATCTGAAATCAGTGCCACACGTTCAGGTAACCTTGTTCAGGAACTTTACATAGAAAACGCCAAACTTACCAAAGCTCTTCAACAAACAGAAGCCAACGAGAGAAAAGCTGAGAAGGCAAACAGGCAGCTTACAGAACAAAAGAAAGCCCTACAAAGGGTCATCTCTAAGTTATGTGGGGCCAATGCCATAGCTTAAGCAACAAGATATGTATCTGAAGATGAACAAGGAGGAAAGTATCCCCAAGCGACAAATCAGTGTCAGTGGGAGTCTCCTCTTACATGTAGATTCCTTGGATGTTTTTCTACTGAGGAGATTTTTCATGAAGAGCTGGTCACCTTCAAGTGTTTTCGCAACTAGGCCGTGTCGTTGCTCGGGATCCCTCCCAAACCATCAGCGTTGCTCTCTTCTTATCAGCATTTGACAATTTCTTGGAATTTACTATGTGGACCCTAACGGGACGATGTTTCCATCAAATAGACGATTTTTGTCTGGCGAAATAATTTGAAGATTTTACTAACGTTGTTGTACATTTTAACTAAATTTTACCGTGACAAAATCCAGATCTTGAATTTGTGAGCATTGTTCAAACGAATTGATCAAAGGTTTTTAAACCTGCCGACTTTTGATACTAGGATTTAGAGTATTTTTGTAATTGTAATTTCACAGTTGTGATTTTTATCTTCGTTGCTTGAGCACTGCGTAGGTAAAGAATTACATACATAGTTTTCGTAACTTTCATAGTTTTTGCCACATATCAGTTAAAAAGACCGTTTCTTAATACTTTTGTTTACGCAAGGAAATATATTGCTATATCTGATCACCACTTTCGTTTTGAATTCACGAAATATTGTTGCGTAAAGATGTACAAGAAATTACGTAAAGAAAGCCATTCGGCGTAGCTGACCTCACCAGTCGATCAGTAAGTGAATTAGTTCATTAATCAGTCAAACAGTCAATCTGCAAGTAATCAATAAAACGATAGACCATCATTTCATCGAATCTGAAGACACGATTTACACTTTCTTAATGCACTCTGAGTTTTAACATTTTAACGGCAGATTAAGTCCATCTGATAGAAATGGATCATATAATCTAGGAATGACATTCGAAAATGTAATCACAAGTTAAATCGTTCCTTCTTTTTTAAAATAAGAAAACAATCTTTGTCTTGTTCACTGCGTCATATCTCGAATAAACATAGCCATACAGTGTTCCTACTTTGTTTGAATGATCGCTTCTTGCATGGTACGGTATGAAATTTTACGGAAGGAGTACTGTCAAATTGGAATGTATTCCCCACTCGACCAACACGTTTTTCCCTGGCGCTGAGGCTTGAAACATTTTTCACCCTTTGATTTGAATGGCCCATACAATTTTTTTTTTTTTTTTTTTTTTTTTTTATAATTTTGCTTCATCGCCACCGAGCATCATTTTATTTTAATGATCTTCTTTGTTTACCGCTAATGATTAATTAACGTATGGTTTAGCAGATACGTGTCTGTAACAGTAACAAGTTTTAATTAGTTACAAACTTCAAAATCAGATAACTTGTGCTAGTTCTGTATGAAGTAAGTCCGTTCGGAACTGAGTGCAACTAGATATCGGTTTACGGATTCTAGCCCTTTGTTATTACATTCGGGCATGAAACAAACTTGTACACGGACAGATGGTGGTGTTATGTTTTGCCAAAGAGAATCAAGTTCGAACCGAGGAATCGTCTTTGTCCTTTTAGCTTTCTTTTTGTCTTCCTGGTTTTAATTTTTATTTGTGTTGAAACTTAAATCGATACAGGAGAAATCGCTCACGAAATCCATATCCTGATTTGCGAAAATATGCAAAATCCACAATTACTAACACCATTCTAGACGAACTGTTTCTTCTTCACCAAGGTTTTGGTTTATCTCAAAATGAATCAACTCAACCGCAAACTTCTCATAGCTTACCCCGCCAATTCCTTGAATGTCTTTCCAGTGTCAAAACAACCAGTTACTCCGCCCCATCTTTCATGCACCTGTTTTCCGCTCGTTTCTTATTGATACAACTAAGAATAGAGTTTTAGAGGCCTTTATTAATGTTTGTATTTGACATAACGTCAGTTGCTCTCCATCAATGAACAAAGTTTCTTTTATGACAGCAGGGATCAGCGGGTTGCGACATCGACTTCATTGTATGGGGTAAGCCAGAGGAAGCCGAAGGAAACCAAACCATTCTTCTAATCCACCTTTGTCGGTTTTCGTTTTGGTAAACATCATAATTAATATATGAAATGGGTTAGATAACATCTCCATTTTTATGAACCTTACTAAATTCTTTTAAAGATTTTTCTCTTGTCCAGCAATAATTCTTGAAGGTATGCCAGGACTTGATCGATTGCTTTTAAAATACGTTTTTTTTGATAAGTCTTGAACTTCAGAGGCTGAATGCATTGTTAAAAAATATTAATCATGGAATGTTTGTTGATTGCGATGATTTCTGCGGGAGATAAACTCAATACTATTTGCGTTTTCATTGCGCTGTTGGGGGCATCAATTTCGATATCAATCTTAAATGATCGGAACATTACCTGTTCAGTTGAATAGTGCACTCTGCTATCGTTCAGAGTCATCATATTTCGGGTTTTAGCCCCGCGATGCGCTACGAGCGTTGACTGTGGAGCAAAACTGTGCTAATTCTGAACTCGAACAAGGAGAAGGAAAACTTGGCAACCACGATGTATTTCAACAAAAGGAAAATCAGAGAAAATTCCAGTATACCTCCTCAAACAAATGATGACAAGAAAGCTATGTATTCTGCATTGGGAATCCTAAATAGCAATTATCCAAAAGCCGACACGAGCCAGAACACGGAGGATTCCGCCTTTTCAAGACATAAAAATAGGCAGACCATTCCTTCTGCAAGTGTACTCGATAGCGGTCATGTTGGAGGAAGCAACTCTGCTCGTGGAATTGAAAGTGACGTACAAAGCAACGAAGCGGATGGTGGCTTCAGAGAACACGATAACATGAACCAAAATAGTAATGACTCTGCAGATTACATCGAAATGAATGTTGTCGAAACTGGGAGTTTTGAGAACCTTGCCTGTTCTTTACCAACAGCTGAAGACATCCAAAGTCGGCTCGGCAAGGCTCAAGGGAACAGTGAAGAAGCATTTAAGGAAGAACTCTTGCGCTTGTTTGAGGTGTACTTCAAAAGCAAAATGGAGGAACGTATGCATGGTTTTCGAAGCAGGCAAATGGAGCGGGAAGAAGCTTCCCGAACAGAGAAAGAGAAACTTGGAAGTAAAATGGCCAAAGAGAAGGAAGAAATGCAGAAGCAATTTGCAGATGCAATGTCCAAACTAACGCATTCATTCAGCGAGGAAAGAAAGCATATTGAGCAGTGTTACGAAGATCAGGTGAAACAACTTAAAGATAAGCTTGCACTGGTACAAAAGAGGGGTGATGGAAAATTTGAAAAAGAGAGATTAGAGCTCAAGGAAAAGCTTGAAGCAGAATATCAAGTCATGTTGACGAAGGAAGTGATGTATGAAAAACAAGAAGGACTGCGTGAAAGATCAGAAATGAAGGCAAGATTTAACAAAGAGAAATTTGAGCTCGAGAAGAGCTTTAACCAACAGTTGACTGAGGCTGAGACAAGTTTGCAAAAAGTTAGGAATGAATTGAAGGAGAGCATGCGGATGGAAAAGGAAAGTCAGGAAAGAATAATGGAGCTTGAAGTGAAGTTGAAGGAAGAGAGACAGCAGAAATTAGACGTGGAAAGCGAAATTGATCAAATTAAGGAGAAATATTCAAACACAGAGGCCCCAAACAAAGGGGAAAATGAAAAACTTAGAAGCAAAATCGATGTACTTCGTGAGGAAATTGAGAGTAAAAACATCGAAATAAAAAGGCTTCAAGAAGCGAATCAAGAGAGTAACACCAAAATACGAGCCTTAACACGTCACCTTCAAAAACGAGTGAAGAGGAACAGTGAAGTTAGTGTTAAGAGTCAAGAGTATGAAGAAGGAAAAGACAGCGAAGACAAATCTAGTGCAAACACAGCTCAATCAAGTACATGGAATCAACAAGGAAGCCCGAGGGCGTTGGGTTCTCCTACTTTGGAAACTGATAAGATGATAAAAGTTTACGACTCCAAGTTGCGATTGACTCCTGACGAGCGCAAAAAAATTTTGGTTTATGTGACTTTCGAGAAACAACCTGATCAAGGGGTTTATAGGATTTTAAACGCTATTATGCCAAAACAGCCTGTTTCTTCCACTGTTCGCGTTTTGATGACCTCTGATGATGGAAAAGAAGAAGAAGTTAATAGTGAACAGTGATAGCATTATTTTTGGCTCCTCTAAGTGGACAGTGCTTGGATCGTTGCAGAACTCGTTTGCAGAGCCACACCTCCACATAAAGTGCAATAGCAGAACGTCTTCAGAAAAAACTTATTTCTATCTCGTGTAACAGTTCTGTTTGCATTTTTGTCAACGATTGATATTAACTGGTGTATTTCAGCGACAAGTTGTTATCAATGAGCAAGTAATCGCTTATTTACTGATTCATTCGGCTAGGCTTAAAACTTTACATCTTACATAATGTGATTGAGTTATTGAAAGCAAGGAGTTTAAAGGTATAAATGATCGACAGGTATATATGGAGTATAAGGAGCAAAGATACCGATATCACTAGACGGTAAATGATCAATTGTGGCAAATGATACGTCAAGGTGAGCCTCTTTCACAACGTACGTTGGTATGTCTATTGATATACATCAAACTTTTTAAAACTCAACAGAGACAAACGCAGTATTTTTGTTTTGATAACAAGAGGCGTGTTTCCACCAATCAAAATTTGAATGTTGAAGTATATTGAATGTTGAAGTATATTTGAATGTTGAAGTATATAACATATTGAAATGACATCTCTCATTTAACCGATTTCTGAAAGCCTTGATTTTGAGTATTGGTACCGTTGATGAGAATGTTCAACATGTATGAATTAAAAAACAAAAACTATGATAATAAAATTGATATGGAAAAAAGGAACAATCAATCAATCTTTCCCTTCTTAATGATATTTCGGGCTCCATCGCCCTAAGTTCCGATCTCATCATCGTTTGTAATCACAAGTGGCTGGCGAGTGCCACAAAAGCACTCGGAAATTATTACTGTATGGGATATTGGGATGTTGCAAACAAATGACAGGTAACTTGCAGGTGTCAGGAGCAATTATTGGTTGATGGTATTGCAAACATTAGAAATGTTTATCCTAATGGATAAGTGTATTAAACCATCTTTGCAAGTATGTCAAAAGCAGTGAAAAATTAGAAAAACAAGAATGAAGCCAACAGCTTAAGTGTTTTCGATCGTCTTCAAGGAATTGGATATCATACTTAATAAATGCATTTAACATAAAGATTCATATTGCTAAGGTGGGGGTCGATACCTACGGATATACACTGTTATATAATTTCGCCGCACTTCCACTTTCCTTGAAAATTAAGATGAATATTGATAACAGCAGAAGCTAGCGTGAAACAAATACGCAAATGTTATAAATGACACCTTAGAATTAGCTTACTTCGGTGCATTGTGTGGTTTTGTCGAAACCGCAGATTCCTTGTTTATTGAATTTCTATGTTTTATTCAACCGACATGTCATACCTCTAGGTCAAATACTGCAATTTATTTCTTTATTCACCCTTAACCGCAACTCGCACCGAATTAAGAGGTATTCCAAGAAACCGCAGTTTGATATGTGGGTGACAGCCGACTTGTTCTTCTCGCGTATGGCCCGTTGTTTTAAACTTTGTACACGGTATCTCAACTTTGGTGACATGGCGGCCGATTTAATTTACCGCGTGAGTGACAATTTTCCACTTGTGATGCAACTCACTTAACACAGCAGACAATTTTTGTTTATAATTTCCCTCGTAGACATTATTATATCCTGAGCGGCCTACGCAACTGGTGGCATAAACCTCAACTTTTCTCATTAAAAATAAATCCTGGGCATAAAACCTGAGATGAATAGTTCACTCAGTCCTTATCTGTTTGCTTTTCTGGCCATTCGAAGGGCTCTGTAAACTGCACGTCGGAGTGTCGGTGCATTTAGGCAGACGTTTCAACTTTTTGCTGATACTATTTTCCACCAGTCTTTGAAATAGGAGTGAAATAAGAGCTTGAGGCTACCGCGATGCATTCAAACAGAAATGAAAACAAGGTCAGTTTGAAATCAAACATTCCTGTTCAGCAGAGTAGTGGACGATCCCTGATGTATTCGTCATCGTCCTCATCAGCCAATATAAGTAGCGACCACAACAAGGAACAATGGTCAGGCTATGGGGTAACAGAAGTTCAAATGCAGAGCAGTAAAGAAGCATTAAACCATGGATACGTCCCTGGGGGACGCCAGATAACCTATTCCGTATCGGGAACAACAAACAGCCATGTTGGAAGGAAAATGGACTCTTGTGGAGTCATTGACGAGAGCGAGCAGAAAACAAAGAGATTTACCGGGGAAGGTCACCTTTTTGGACAGACAATGGTTTACTCGTCAACTGGAGGTATAACAAGCAGCCAGGCTGCAGGGAGACTTTACCGACAAGATGGCAATGAAGGTGGTATGCGAACCAGCAAGGACAGTGGTTTTGGGGAGAATGACAGTGTTAGTCAACTAAGCGGCGAGATCGATGGCTCAGTCACGGAGGAGTTTCGGATCGAACTGAATGAGAATGAGGAAGAGGCCTTAAAAGAAGAGCTGCTGCACATATTTGAAAGAGAAAGAACAACACTGGAGGTTTTTTTCAAGAAAAAGATGGAAGAAACTCTACGTGGATTCAGGAGCAGACAGCTAGAGTGGGACGAGGCGACACGAGCTGAGAGAGCAGAGCTTGAGAAGAACGTTTCGATGGAGAAGATGGAAATGCAGAAGAACTTCGCTGAAGAGATTGACAAACTGACTCAGTCGTTTCGTGAAGAGAGGCAACAGCTTGACCAGTATTATAAAGAGCAGTTACAAGAACTTCGGGAAAAACTAGGAACCGAGCAAGAACGAATGGGGGAAAACTTTGCAAGAGAAAAAATTGAGCTCAAGGAAAAATTGGAGGCTGAATATCAAGTCATGTTAGAGAGGGAAATTTCTCACGTGAAACAAGAAGCGATACGTGAAAAATCAGAAGTGGAGCAACGCTTAAACAATGAGAAACGCGAAATTGAGAGAAACTTCAATCTTCGCTTCACTGAGGTCGAAAGTAATTTGGAAAGATCTAGAGTTGAATTTGAAGCTAATATGACACAGGAAAGAATTCGAATGGAAAAAGAATTCCGAGAAAAGAGTAAAGCGTTTGAGGACAGTTTGCAGGAAGAAAGGTTGTTGAGACTTGACAGAGAAAAAGAATTAGAGCAAGAAAGAGAGAAATCAGTCAACGGAGAATCGATGAGTAGGAACGAAAACGAACGCCTTCAAAAAGAAATCGAGGTATTACGCCTGGAAATTGAGGAGAAAAACAGTGTGTGCGAAGAAATAACGTTGTTTCAGGAAGCAATCACTTTAAAAGGACGTGAAGGGCTTAGTGGCAAACTAAAGGATGACTTTGAAAAACTGTTAGCAGATCACAAAACGGAACTGGACAAGACGTTCCACATCGAAAAAGAGGCGCTTGATCAAAAAGTACAATCCGAGAGACGAAAGATACAGGAAGAGCTTGATCAAGAAAAAGAGAAAATCAAGGTGGAGAAGGATGAAATCGTCAAAACAAGAGAAAGACTACAGGTTGAGGGAAAAGGCCAAGTAGACAATCTGCAAATGCAACGAAATGATAGTGAATGGACGAGATCATCTTTGGGGCATCTTCAGAACGGGGGTGTTGGTGAAACAGACAGTAAAGGAGTGTTTGACCACCAGGCTGGAGTCGGAAGTGGAGCTGTGGGACTGTCGGCTAATCGTGGAGGAGTCTCTGATGGTGTCAGTGATGTGACAAGTCTTTCTTACTGGCAATCGCATCAGCATTCGCAACAAGAACAATCACAGAAGGAAATTATGTGGACAGGAGCATATAATACTGGCTCCCATGCTGTTCAACATGGCTTCACTGGTAGTCAACAAAAGCATGATGGTGCCAGTAATGTAGCAGGTCCTTCCTACTGGCAATCGTATCAGCAACCACAACACCCACAGAAAGACAGTGAAGGTACCGGAGCGTCAGCCACCAGCTCCCACCTCGATCAACCTGCTGTCTCTGGTAGCTATGGACAGCTTGTAGGTAGCGATCATAGTACTAAGAATGACTCGACTTTGCAGTCACATTATCATGCCAGCCTCAAGTATCATGAAAATCAAGCTTTAGCAAGGAACAGTCAAGTAAGATTATCAGATTCTGGAAATAGATCAATGGAGGAGCACCAGGTGAGAAGCATGTCATTTTATCACACGCCGACAGACAACGAATCGGCGTTAAGATTTGAGATTGATGCATTGAAAAGTGAAAATAAAGGTTTAAAAGCCAAGATTGTAGCGCTGGAGGAAAATATTGATCTTCACAAGCAGTACAAAGAGGAAGCTAAGGCCGAAATGGAAAGACTCTTGAAAGCAAACCAGGACAAAGATCTCAGGGTAAAGACCCTTACCAGTCAAGTTGAAGAGACCGAGAAATTAAAGACTGAAAAAGAGGATGATAG
This sequence comes from Stylophora pistillata, assembly GCF_964205215.1. Classification (NCBI taxonomy): domain Eukaryota; kingdom Metazoa; phylum Cnidaria; class Anthozoa; order Scleractinia; family Pocilloporidae; genus Stylophora; species Stylophora pistillata. The sequence continues at coordinate 10,878,690 of NC_142522.1, read as the reverse complement.
AAAGCGACTTCACACTGACCAGACAAGCTTCTCTGCTCATGAAGGCGGGGGCAGAAGGCTCCAAAACACCGATCGGCACTTGGAAGAAAAACTACGGACGCTAGAAGTTCGTGCAGCCAAAGCTGAAAAGACCTCAACAGACTACGACACCAAGACTCGGCTCACTACAGAACGAAGTAGAGAACAGAGAAGACACGATTCCAATGGACATCAAGTTGACATTCGAGGCCAACGGAGTGTATCGAGCTCGAGACAAAAGGTAGATACTGTGTTCTATCTTTATGCTCATAGTGATGGTACCCCCCCCCCCTGCCCCTAAGGTATTTATTGCTTCTTTTGCTGGATCCCCAGATTTTGGCCACCCAGAAAAAAAATACATAGCATAGCTCGAGGAACAAAGCTGTTTGTCGTTTGGCATCGCTAGACTAGCTAAGACCGTTCTGATTTTTCAGCTATCCCTGAAAGGCCACGTTACCCGTTATATACTTATCTTAAATTATGTTGGCTCATTGTCAGGAGGGTAAATCGCATTATGAATTAAAGCCAAGATATGATGACACCCAGGATTCTTCATACAAGGTGAGTATGATAGTAGTCCTTGTAAATAGGTAAATAAACAATGAATGAATAATACCAGCCAGGTAGTCTGCCCTGATTGTTCGTTTTATTTGGTAAAAGTTTTATACAAAAAAAAACATAATTCAATCATCAGGGCTGATGGAAGCTGTTGGTCTACTTTGTAGCTGTATGTCGACCTGACCTATCGACTATGTCCGGCGCAGTGAATATTGTGGATATTGATTTTAAATAGTTAAATTTTTTTCTTCTTTTCTGTAGACAAAATATGAAGCAACATTGCGAGAGAAGAACAGACTTATTCAAGTCACCAAAGAACTGGAACTGAAGATTAAAACCTTGAAGGAAAAACAAGCTGAACTACTTCAAACTTCGGTGAGCTCACAATTTCTGCGGCAGCTCACCCAAAATACGCATTTTCTTTATTATTTAGAAATGCTTTTCTACTCGTAAGTTTACACATGTAAGGTTAAAGCCTGTATTCCGCTTATAAATTCCCCCTCTTTGCCGTAATTCCATATATTTCAGTAAAATTTTCGTCAAATTCTTTCAAAAGTGTGTGATATTTTACTTTAAGTCATCAAGGATTGTGGACAGTGGAATTCGATCTTTTCACCATACGATACCTGAACACTGTTTTTTTCTGTTTCCAGTATCAAGAGAATTCCTTAGAAAAACGTGACGAAACTGAACGACTCAAGCGACTGGTGTCTGAGAATTCCTCTCTGAGAGAGAGAACTTCAGAATTGCAAAATCAACTGGAGCGGCTGTTGGAAAAACTCAAAAATGAGAAAGAAAAGGTGAGATAATGTAGATGATTTTTTTAAGTGTAACTGTTGATGCAAGGGGCGAAACTAAATCAGTCTCATTGTACCAAAGAGGTGACGAGATGAACTGACTTTTCTTGAATACGCTGCGTGTGAACCTTCAACGGTGGCATTTTAAATTAAAAAGTTATATTCCCCTTTTTTTCAATAATCGGAATTCCTCGCGAAAAGTCTAAACGCTCACACTCTTTGATCACAACTACTTTATATTATAAGAAATGATGCGCTCTTGTTGATGACAAGGCCCACAGATATTCCCTCGCAATATACCCATTATTCTCATTCTAGGCTACCAGTCTTGAGACAAAAATATCCACCCGCAAGACTGACAGTCTTCACAACATTAAGGGCTTAGAAGAAAGGCTCTTGCATACTGGCCGAGAGCTGTCTAGCTCTCGTGGAGAGCTGGATCCTGATGCACTTAAGAGAATCGAGAGAGAAATCGTCGCCATTGGTCAGATCATCAGGACTCAATTTGAAGAAGGCAGTAGAGAGGATTTGTCTCACACATCAGTGGCTAAGGACTCGGCCCGGATCGCTCACCTAGAGGTGGAGAAAAAGGAGTTAGAGACTAAGCTTTCTCTAGCCAGAGAAGCTATGCATGAATACGTTGCACGTTTAAATGAGAAGGTTTGGAAACTGTAACACAATATGATTCTCATCTTTTTGTCTGTTTACCCGGCGTAACAACAGCTCCGCCTTAGTATTACCTCAGACTGAGCACGCGAGGCTTGCATTATATCGATGAAGCCTTTGTGGGTTGACCTGCCATCGATCATAACAACTGATATCAGCTCAGCATATGATCACATCTCAGTTGCACCCATCTCACGGACACAATCGGGTGGGAGACGGGTGGCAGTATAAGTAAATCTTAACCCATAAAGACTTGTCAAAATGGTTTTCAGGAAGAAGAGTTGCTATTTTGAGCGCTTTTCTGTTGATTGTTGCAAATCCAAAACCCAGCAGCAACAAGAACTAACATTCATAACGAGAGAACGTATCACAAAGAGCCAGTAGAGACGCAGAGTAAAAGCCTAAAGCACTTGTTTACTCGCGAAAAACCGCGAGCAAACAAGTCGAGATTAGCTTCAGTTTTGATGATTGGTGTATTGTTTTTTTTTTTTTTTTGCACCAATCAGAAATCAGTTTATATGTTATTTTTCTTCTAGATGCAGGACGTGGAAAGTATGGCAGGAATGTCAGGGGAAATGATTCAGGAATTACATACGAGAAATAACAACCTAGAGAAGAGTCTGCAAGATTTGGAAGATGAACAGAAAACATCCCATTTACAGAACGAGCAACTGCGCCATCAGAAGTCAGTTCTTCAGAATCTAATTGGAGATTTGTGCAGCCATGATGAGCTAACTGCTACGTCGTATAACTCATCACCTAGATACTACGATTCCGAACACAAAGGCAGAAGCTACGATGATAAGGAGTCTGGTGAGGCTTCATACAGCGCATCCCCAAACTACCTCGACTCCACATACAAAAGCAAATATGCTACTGCACACGACAAAGGGAGATTAGATAGTACACCATATAACACGTCATCAAAATTCACAGGTTTCAAGTCTGATGATAAAGGTGACGGAAATCACGATAATCGATACAAAGATTCTGACTCGAGCCTGGAAGATAGGTACGTAACCAAAGGTTTTAAAGAGATCTACGATGGTGAAAAGTCCAGCGGAAGGGCTAAAGGGCAAAACTATCCGTGCGTTTTTAAGGATTGCCCCAGCAATTATTCAGGTTTTTGAGAGAAAAAAAGGATTTCGATGGATTTCAGCGTAGCTTTTGATAAACTTCTTCATGTGACGCGATATTGCAATTCTAAAGGTCTACGAAATCTGCTATTTCTACCGTGGAATTTTGACAGATCGCTGTCAGTTGGCTCAAAAGTCCATTCAGTGATAGAATTAATTATGTAGCATGTTCAGTCTCCTTATGATGGGTATTTTCCATCTCTCTGAACAAAAATAAACTTTTTTAAGCTTTAAGTTGAGTTTAAAATCCGGGTTTCTTCTTTTTCAGTCACAGGTCACCGTTAAAGCCCTAAAGCGCATGCGTAAATGAGGTCTTTTTCTACCGGTAGGCGTCAAAAACTATTCTGAGAAATGTGACAGCAGTTTTGACCCGCCTTTTAAATTTTCATTTGAAATGATTTTATGAAAACTTTGTCAAGATTTTACCAGCGTCTGGGCACACGCAAATTGGCAAAAGCGTTGACACCCAAAAAGCATGATTCATGTGCGTTGGGATCCGACAGCTTTTAAGGAAAATGTTTGTGCAGATACAAAATCAGTGAGTCACTTTCCTCACTGTTCATGAAAAACCTTCGTTATGATAATCCTTTTATTCCAGAAAGGCGCGGAAAGCTTCCATCATTCACCAACGTATTTATGGTGGTTATCATTTACATGTATACCAAGAGAGTCTCACAAAGTGTCAACGTTTTTGCAAACGAGTGAATAGAAAAATATTTATCATCTTCAAGTTAAGGAATAAATGGTGGTATCTGATCTACCAGTTTTAATGAGTTCCAGCGGCTGTTTTAAAGGTTACTTTACATCTTCGTACGTCATCTTTTGTTACAGACACCTCGAGGGATTTTTTTTCTCCGAAGTTGTCATTGTATTAATGGTAATATAAATAGCCTTTCTGCCATGTGTATTATTGATTAGTTCTTTTTTATTAATTCCTTCCCAAAAATGTCAGCTTAAGAACTACGATGTGTTGGAAAAACCCAGGAATGAGTCTCCGCGTTACCAGTTTGTTGATCAATTTAACACTTACGTGTTTTCTTCGCAGTATTGATGATATATAGAGAGCTTCAGTTGAAAACGAAAACCACAAAATGGCTATTATTATTAATTTATTCAGGGCGCTTCGGATGAAAATAATTAATATTGGCCACTAACCCACATTTCTTATACAAATACTCGTTTTGTTTCGTTTTGCTTTGAGAATATTGGTTCGAGGGAGTAGGGTCTGGTATACAGTTGCAGTTGATACCTTATTAAGTATTTTATTATCCTTTGTAAGAATAAAGCCAAGTCTGTTACTATGACCGAACAAGGTTTTGAAAAAAAAAAATAGAAATTATAGCAAGCAGGCTTTCCAAACTACTTTCCATGAAAATTTAATAAGGGGATTCTGTCGCTTTCGATGGTTGCTAAGTGAAACTTTGTCACTTACGCAAATTACCCCTTCAATAATACAGGTATTTTTTATTTCACACAAAGGGCAACGAAGAACTGTGAATTTCCTCTATAAACAGAATTATTTTAACACCTGTCGTTTACAGATTCTTGCACATTATTGAATATGTCGAAGTGAATTCCGATAAGAATCAAGTTTTCGTTACGAAAGCTCGTTGGCCAAACTTGAAAGCGTCTCGGGTTGTAAGCTTTCCTCGTCACACCGTAGTTTTTGCCAAGATTTTCTTTTAAATATTTACCTCCCTTGAAGAAGCTAAAGCGGAGAGGAGTCAGAAAAAGTCCGTCAGCTAATGGAAAATCTGAAAGGCAGTGATTGTAAATCCGGCGATAATGACCCCATAGGAGAAAAGGATGCCAAGAATTACGACGAAGTCGGAGATTGTGTTGAAAAAGCCGTACAAGCAAAGACAGTAAAGACCGTAACAGAAGATTCCTCAAGTCAAACTGAGTTTACTGAAATTTTGCATCAACAGCTGGAGGCTTTGAAGGGTGAGTTTCAGCCAGCGAGAGAAGAAATGGAGAAAGAATTCATTAAGGAAAAAGACTACCTTGAAAACAAGTTGAGGAATGAGTACATTGAGATCATCAAAGCTAAAGACGACCTCATACGGGTTCTCACCGAGGAGAAGGATTTCTTTTTAAAGGAACTCCGCCATTTAAGGAAATCGTTCGATCTCTTTACCAAACATGTCCATCGAGATGCGCTCCAACATCTGGGCGACTGTGATTGTCTAAAGAGCCTGGGCGCAAACTTAGGAGGGAACGGAATTTACGAAATTCAAGGAAGGGGCAGTTGCAATGGTAACACGAACCTTCATTGTGAAGAATTTTTGAGCGTGCTACGCAAACAAGAAGAAGTTTTGTTTAAATCATTTGAAAGAGAAAAAGCCGAGTTGACAGAGAGGTTCGAACAAGACAAAATGACTGTTAGAAAACTGACCGAAGAGGAATGTCAAGCGAGGTATGCTTATGAAAGAGCTTACCTGCTCCAAAGCATAGATGGACTCAAAGAAGGTCTGGATTGCTTGAGGATTCAGAAAGATGAACTCGCTAAAATATTCGAGGGCGAGAAAAATGCATTAGAGCTTAGTTACAAAAGAAAGGAGGATGAACTGCGAAATAATTTGAGACTTGAACTCCAACGAAAAATTATTCAAGCGCAGAAGCCTTGGCCACAGACAAAAATTTAAGGGTATAGCGTCCCTTTTTTTCGTTAGTAACCTGAATTAAAAATAGCCTTCGTGGATTGACGAAAATGGATTTGAAGTGACCAGCAGGTGTTTCTAGCAGTCATTGTTTCCTTAGATGCTTCCTTCTGTTAATTCGTTAGTATTAATAGAAACATGTTAATAACTCTGATTAATGCCCTAAGTGCACAAAAGTTGAGATCGCTGTCACGCGCGAGTGTTACCCACTGCTGTTACAGCGAAAAGGCAAAAATAAAACAATGGGAATTATTATACCAGCCCTATGTCTTCTAATATCCTTTTGAATTAAGAAAAAGAGCCCAAATCTTCTATAGAATCACGAAACCCGACTCTAAACGAGTTTTGCGATGGCAAAAATATATCCTTCGGCCCTGAACCTCTTGAATATCCACAATCCCCCGGATAATTTTTGAGAACCTGAACTCAAATTCCGAGATCGGGTTGAAATGGTTAGCAATCAGTCACATGCGGCTTGAATTGACAGTAAAATGGTGTAACATGCAGTCACATTGACAAAACAAACAGGTACATTTTGTTACTTTTTTTAATCGCCAGCGGGAACTTGCCGGTTATTAAATTATTGTATACCGATTTCGAAGAACCAGCTGTAATTTTTTTTTTCGGCCAAAGACCAAAAACAAATGATTAAAAAGGTGAAATCCGCAAACTGCGACAAAATCAAAATCGAAATACCGAGCTAATCCTAGCACCTTTCCCCTTCCAGACTCGCTCGCTCGCGAATATACTAATATCAAAATCTCGTGTCCGTGAATCAAACCAATGTCCTGCCATAAACATTCCATACACCAAAGTACTCTTATTCCTCTCGCCGTGAGGCGTAAAATAACGGAATCTCAAGTTACATTACTAGGACGTGCAGACGGAACAGTTTTGTGGACACTGGCGTGGTTATTTGCGTGTCGACGCGCAATTTCTCGTGTAGCGTGACGCGTTTTACCGAGAAATACTGGGCTCAAGTGTGGCAAAGCCAACATGGCGACGTGGCTAGACGTGCGGGGCGTCAATTTAACTTGTTATTTTTTTGTACAAAACTAGGAAAAAGGTAGCCAGTCGAATATCAGCTGCCTCTCATAACATGTTTGTTCTCGTACTGTGGTTTTCTGGGGGGTGGGGGGGAAATAGCAACACTGGTTGCGGAACATCAAATGGAGATCAAGTGTGTTGATGAAGGTAAGAGAGCTTAATGAGACTTTAACTCGATAACTGCATGGAAAAATGGTTTTTCCATCCAATTTATTTCTATCTCAAGTTATATTCTGTGCTTCTGAGTAAGCTTGTAGCCTGGGTGAAATAGGGTGATGTTGTCCGAGCGTTTGCGATTTTATATGGCCCTGTACATCCTAACATTGACACACATATATATTCTCCATACTCTTCTCTATACATGAACATTTCTCACGGTACAGTTAACAAGAATCTGTTTGACATTCAAGACCTTCTAAAGTGATCATTTCCTTTTTTCTTGTAACCTCAATGTGTGATTCAGGGGTGTTGTTGGAAGGAGGAATTAGATGCTAGTTACTCTTGGGGGTTAAGAATTGAAAACACGAGAGGAGCTGTGTTCGTAGCGGGCAGACTTGACAAATGAAGGCACACAAACTTTCCTTGAGCAAGAGAGAACGTTTTTGATAGTTCCTTAGGGTCAGTTGACTATATAGTTTTTTAGACCATAAAACTATGTTGATGCACTGAGTCTAGTTTTTACCTTTTGAAAACTTATTTTAAAAAAAAAAAAAAAAAAGAAAAACAATACAGAACTGTTCATTTTGTCAGTGAAATAATTATTTTGATGAGCAGAGTTCATGCAATTGTTTGGTCAAATGAAATAGTTATGTGTTTTATAAACATACCCACCTAAAACTGCTTTATAAAAGGGGGAAGCACATTATAAACATAAGAGAGTAGTGGCTTTCCCCTGCAAATATTTCTTGAAAAAACTAACTCCTTTGATTTTTCTGCTTTTACCTACAATGGCATGTATATAAGCACTCAATTGAGAGGCACAATCCATATCACACATTCTGAAATTAATTTAACTTTCTATGAAAGCCTGTTCTTACCAAATCAAATTTAGCTGGTTAAACTTAACATTTCAAAAAGCAAGATTTTGTGTCGAAATGGTTAAATTTCTTCTGTATTGTGGCTCTAAAAGTGCCTTTTTCGACATAGCCGGTCATGAATTTGTGAACCATACATTAAATTATAAATTTTTTAACCATGTTGTTACAGCTTATGGATTTTATCACTGATATTTACCCAAGATTTTCATTAATTTTTAAACTACCAGATAGAATTGTGTAATTGGATAAGATTTCACATTCTGAATGGTTAAGAAAGCCAGGTATTTAGCATGAACTTGTGAGTTGAAAACAAAGCTAAGTGATATTGTGCCGCATCTCTTTTTTCGTGCTCAGGATAAAAACAAACAACACTATTGCTGATTTCTTTTTCTTTTTTTTTAATTCAACTATGCAATTCAAGGAAAATCCACTACCTGACTCATGAATTCCTTGTTAAATCACACTAGAAAACTGATTTCGTACTTATTGCTTTGCAATAGGCCTTTTGCAGTTAGAGATCACGTGCTTAGATACCGAATAGCAACGTCATACTGGAGAGCAAGCACTCCAGTGATCTCAGACAAAATAGAGATCACAGAGGTCTGCATTCAAAAAAAGAATACAGTGGATAACAAGTTAAAGGGTATCCCAATTCAAGAAATCTTGTAAGTTTTAATCAACAGCTTCCTTGGAGTTTATCAGCGAAAAATGAATTTTGGTGTGATTTTGTTGCTGATACACTCCGGGGAAGCTGTTGATTACTTCTTACTGGATTTCTCGAATTGGGATACCTTTTGACCTGTTATCCGCTGTATTCTTTGTTTGAATGCAGACCTCTGTGACCTCTATACTGTCTGAGATCACTGCATGGAGTGCTTGCTCTCCAGTATGGCGTTGCTATGTGGTATCTAAGCACACGATCTCTAGCTGCAAAAGGCCTATTTGATACATGTGATTCATTATTTTGATTCATTATTTTTGGCATGCAGTTTCACGCAGAATTCCCTCCTCAGGTGATAAATTTTCCTATAATATTTACCTGTTGGTTCTTGTGACTTGAAGCATGGAGGCAATAAAAAAAATTTTCTGATGGGATCGTAAATCCAGGAACTTGTGCATTGTAATGTAAAACTACAGGTACACCAGAGAAATATTTGGCTGATTAAAAATGTGTGTAGCACAATGATGACTTACTGCATTGCATGATGATAGATTGTGAATATAATTGTGTGAAAAAGAGAAAGTCAGTTTCAACTGAACTTGTAGTAAGTGGCACTACATTAAGCAGTCATCCTGTATTAAGCGGGCAGTTGTCAAAGTACAGAATTTGTCACCCACTAATTACTGTCATTCTCACCTCAATTTAGTGGATGTGCTCATCTTTGAATGTTAGTCCCAATGGCTTGTTTGTATTGTCTTCCACTTGTATTGAATGGTCACTTAAAATGGAACCACTCAAATACAACTAAGAAAAATATTTCAAGTAAAATTTCAAGTAAAAATCAATGGTAGAAATTTTCCCAAGCAAGTCTTTGTACATTAAGAGGTCAATTATGGCACAAAATGGCACTTTTTTAGCATTTTCTATATAATACCCTATTCTGTGGAACCTGTATTTAGTACTCAAACTTTTGTAAGGGGTCACCCTGCTATTCCCAATAGGTGACTACTTATACAGGTTTGACTGTATTTAGTACACAGCTTTCAATTCATCATTTCAATTTTCAAAACAAAACTTAACTTTATTTAATAATAATAACAATAATAATAATAATAATAAAATATTTATACCCTGCCAGTATCCTACTGTTCAAAGGCGCCTACAAAAACTTTAACATTAACATTTCCAAAGTGAACCACAGTGTCGTCAGCCTGAGCATGCTCTCTACTCTCTTAAAGCAGGCCACAATAAGCCAATCAGGATCCTTTTTAAAATGGTTCAAGCAACTTGATTGGTTGAACAAGACTAAAGCCGTCAAAAATGTCAAATGATCAAAGTTGCTAAATGATCAAAGTTCACAAACTGAAATAGGTCGGCAGGTCAAATTAATCACTTTTGCCTGAAGTTTTTTTAGTCTTAATACAGAATCTGAAAGTGAAATGTTCAGCAAAATGTGGCTGAATTGCAGCTGTTAAAAACACACAAGTTTTTTTCACATGACAGTTAGAAAAAAAAAACTGCTCAAGGCTTGTGTTTTATGATTAATGACAGCTGAATTCATAGGAATAAGAAAATCTCTCTGGATGACAGTGCTGCAAAACTTGGCTGAAGTGACTGATGTGGCCTTCCACTCAAGGTATTGGAAAGGATATCAGAGCAAGGTCTTAGCTCAGTTCAATAGAAGGGTGGCCAATGCAAATTTCGGAGGCTCGCTTCACTGTGATGACTGGACATTTCCACAACGAGCAAGCTGCAATGGACCTCACATCAGGCTATGACATTGTCATGATTGGTATGAATTTCAAAAGTCGTGCCATTTTGGATATATTTTCAAGTTTCTTCACTCCTGTTTTGTTGTGTATTGATTTTTAACACGAAACTAGATATACTATTATTTTTGTAAGGTGAATTTTATACCATAGGTAAGTTTATAATCTAACTGAGCATGAAAATCTTCAAAACTCAGACTGTCCATTTTGTTTTCTCTATGAGGATTTTTGTCTAGGCACACATCATTAAGACTGCAAATTATGGTGCTTGGCATGTTCTCAAACCTTTGTTTGGTTCTTCTGTTGCTACTTGCTGGCTCACTTGTTCCAAAATTTCACTTTCAAGTAAGCTAGGCATTACAAATTGGCAGATGGCATGACAGCTTTAGCTCAGCTCCAAGCACTGTACTGTACTCTTATAGAGCATTTCTTTTCAACCAATTTAATTACTGTAACAGGAGTTTGGGACTTAAAAATCTTATGACTGTGGCAACCATGTCATGGCTTGTGTGTGGGCCTTAGTTATCTATTTATTACCCAAAGGAAAATATGAAAAAAAAAAAACAACAACAACAACAACTGGCTCAAAACTCCTGTCACAGTGCCATTGTGAGCCCACCCTACAGTCAAGTTTAAGCTGTTACTTAGTCATTTCTTCATGTCTACATTTACACTTCTAGCAATTATTTTTTGATTAGGAGTAAATTAATATATCCACAATCCCACTTTGGCTTCAGAGAAAAAATCTGACCAACACAATGTTTGGCTGACCAATATTCCCATATGGTCATTGAAAAAGAAGTTTCAATTGACACTTGGCACATGCCTGGAAAACATTTATTTTGATTCCAAAACACTTTGAATAGATGATGTTTTAGGGTGGAGTTTTTGGCATAATTATTTTTTTTTTTGCAATTATTAGACCAGAAAAAGGACACTGTTTTAAAATTTTTGTCCTTTTTTATTCAATTTTTCTTGTCTTTTATGACCAAAGGTGATTAGTTTTTTTCTATTGAAGTTGTCTGTTATTTAAACATTATCATGGCATTTATGTTGGTTACAATTTAGAGGGTTGCAACCAGATAACTCTGTTTCAGATCTTGCTATTCTACAATATCATGTTGATGAATTGATTTCCTTTATTTTCCACTTCCCCCTCCCCTTTAAGACCAGAAGCCCATTTGTATTGAGGAACTGTCAACTTAAAATTAATAATGCATTATGAATACTTATTAACCATTTCTCATTGTTTTTTACTTAGGTGACCCCCCTGTCTTTTGGTTGGTTGTTTGAACTTGCAGTTACAACTTGAAATAATTCAGAGTCCCTCAAAAAGGAAAAGAAAAGACAAAGCTTTTTACAAAACTCAACTGTTTTGGATCTTGAACTGTTTACAAAAGGTGGATGTCTAATAGCTGATGCAGTGATGGAGTCAGCTTCACTCACAGAGCCTCTTGCTCTTATCATCTGAGATGCTAAGACTTGGTCCACCAAAAAACAAAAGAGAAGTGTGTGAAAGCTGTTTTGGAATCTGGACTGTCTTGTTGCGCTGAAGGGATCTTGAACTGTGTACAAGAGATGGGTGACTAATAACTGACCCAGTAATGGAGTCAGCTTCACCCGCTAAGTCTCTTCCTCAGTCTTGATCTGGGATGCTAAAAAAAGATCCGAAAATATACCAACGTAACGTTTTGGGGGTACTTTCAAGAATCACCTCAATGCCTCTGACTCATAGGACAAAGAACTAGTTAATTCAAATTTAGAATTTCTTCGTCGTCGTCAAGTGTTAAAGAGACCTGTGAAAGCGAAAAAGGTATTGTCACTGGTTTTTATCGCGACGCGTTTTATTTGTTATAACGTACACCTGTAAAAATTATCTTTCTTTTCAAGGGCGCTGCTCCTCTTTTGTAAAGGTCTAGCCAATTTGACCCTTTTTGTCGGAAATGAATTACGTCAAGGCATAAAGAACAATTGTTGTAAATCGTTCTTCTCTGACCAAAAGAGTTTGTCCTTTCCAATAAGATAAATTTCGAGTGCGGTTTGATTTTTCCGGGAAAAAATGTATAAGAAAATTTCTCAGGTTGCATTTGAGTTTTGAGTTGAAGCTTAGATTTCTAATCGCGTCATAAACCACTGCGCCAAACGATCAAACACTGGGAAGACACTGGAAAGCATGTGTTGCCTTTTGTTAATTGGCCAACCCACCTGTTATTGTTGAGGAAATCAAAAATTGCATTTCGTCTTATTTTTTTTGCATACTCCTTTTCTTCAAGGTAAAGACGAAGTCGAGAGGTGAGATAGCTTTGGTGACAGTTTGCTGGCAAGTTCTCAAATGGATATCGGGAGCTAACTGGAGTAAGTTCTTATCCTTATTTCGTCTGAAATTTTCGAGCTGTCTACTTCATTATGCGATGTACAAGACTCACAAATTTGAATGAAACGTTACTGGGGTATTTCTGAGCAGTAAAGTTGGTCTGCACATTTACATTCAATTTACCACTTCAACTTTGTTGATATATCCAAATTATTACATTCAATTTTGATGAGGAATGTGATAGAAAGAAACAGGTTATTTTGAAATCTTTTTGACCTTTCACCTAGTTTTTGTCAAGTTGTATGGCTCCTCTGAAGGTCTCTTTATCATAGCTTTTAGATATCACGAGAGATGGCCATCTCAAGTAAGGGAGTGAGGAAGAATGTCAGCCAAGGAAGGAAGGAAAAATTTGTTTCCGTTTGTTTTCCAAGTCTGATAAAGTATGAAGGCGGATAACGTTTTTAATTACTCGAATTCTTGGTCTTAATTTTTATTTCCTTGTTTCGCAGGTTTCTTGGACCACTCAAAGCTGGATGACTAATATTAATAATCGAAAGAAGCTAAATTGGATCGACCCCCAATTCAGAGAATAAAATGAAAAAATTGGGGTTTCATTCGTTCACCATTTCCCAACAAAGCCGCCTCCATTAAAAAGTTTAGAACAGATATCTATCTACTTTGGAAAATTAACCAAAAGCGGTTCCCTTCCCACACCCGTCAATTAAATTAGTATATCTTTTATATATCTTTTAAAACAGTCAATTGATGATATTACAGTACAGTATTACAATACAACCTTTAATATACATGTCTATAACAATAGTAATTTTACAATATTCCTCTTACAATCTCATAGTACAGTAATATTACAATAACTCTAGTCTGTTATATCTTATAGTACAGTAATATTACAATAACTCTAGTCTGTTATATCTTATAGTACAGTAAGATTACAATAATTCTAGTAAGTTATTATCTGATATTACAGTACAGTATTACAATACAATCCTTTAATGTACATGTCTATAACAATAGTAATTTTACAATATTCCTCTTACAATCTTATAGTGCAGTAATATTACAATAATTCTAGTCAGTGATATCTTTTAGTACAGTAATATTACAATAATTCTAGTCAGTGATATCTTTTAGTACAGTAATATTAAAATTCTAGTCTTTTCTTTTTCGTCCGACCATCCTCCCCCACCATGCCCACTCTTCAAAGGCATCGTTTAAGTGTTTTAATAAGTTGTCTACTTTGTGGTACAAACATTATTCTTTTGAAAACGCATGCTTTTCTTGTAGAGCAAATGTCTGTCCTAATACACATGCGTATTACAAGAAATATTCAGCTATTTTCGGATTTGTCATTCTCTAACGCCTGACAGTTACATTTTAAGCCCTCTGACGGCTGACAGTTACATTTTAAGCCCTCTGACGGCTGACAGTTACATTTTAAGCCCTCTGACAGCTGACGGTTAAACCCTGTTAAGACCCTCTACGCATCCTGTTGCTTTTCCACATATGCAACGATGATGGTCATATGATGTTGAAGGAGGAGTTCATGCGATGAAAAATTTTGGTCAAACTGAAGTCTGAAACTTGGACCTTCCATTTTCTTGTCCTCCTTTTACGATCTGAAGGAAACTGTACAACACAAATACCATAAATAATTTTTTCCAGTCATCTGTAAATGGCAATAAATCAATAAAACATCTGTCCTGCCCAACCAGTCCAAGTGTACTGTTTAAGATTAATTAACGGCACAGTTAATATTTCAAAAGGTGAGTATAGCAATTCAGAATGAGGACGCAAATGCAAGCGAGAATTTCATATTTCTGATTCAATGAAAACAATTTAGCACTCAAAGAATCTGAAAATACTTACTGGTGCAAATGACCAAACGGTTAATTCTCACGAATTACAGACTTGTTTGGAAGTAATTTGAATATATCGACAAAGTTGAAATGGTAAATTGGCCACCGTTACGATTATAAAAGCTGACGTTTCGAGCTTTAGCCCTTCGTCTTTCGCTCCGACGAAGGGCTAACGCTCGAAACGTCAGCATTTATAATCGTAACGGTGGCCAATTTACCATTTCAACTTTGTTGTTATATTCAAATTATTTCGTTACCCCCACCGACGCAGCCCCAAACAGTTTCTTTAGAAACTATCGGCCTTTATTGTTTGGAAGGTTCCACAATAACACAGCAATCGTATCACTCACTCAGTCACTCACCAAAATAACTCAGAACTCCATTTCAAACTTGTTCATGATCTTTGCAGTATCTGGAAGAAGAAAATAATAGCACTAATGTTAATTATAACTTTTTAATCTTACGCTAATCGCAACCAGATTAGCACGTTACCCAACTCCAAACTCTGCCTGCACCATATCATAGGGACCTTACGCAACCAGGGCGATGATGGCAACGAGAATGTGGCGAAACAAAATGTTTAATGAGCAGAATAATGGCTCAGCACGTGCGAACTAAACCTTGGTACAGTCATTTCCTTGTTGTCCTCAACAAAACAAAGGAGATCGAGAAACCCGGTAACCCCGACGTCAAATTATTTCTCAAACATATCTCTTGGAAGTGGGGAAGGTAAGAAAAGGTGACACCTCTTAGTCTACATTAAAAAAAAAAAATTAAATCAAATCCCAATCACAGTAAGAAAAAGAAAACTTACTATGCCCTCCTTTAGACGTAAAAATGATCTTGTAGCCATTTCCGTCTATGCTTCCTTCCAAAATCTGAAATAAATTGGAAAATAAAAAAAAATAATGTCAAAACCTTTACACTCGCAACATTCATCAAGAGAAATAAACCGGAATGATAAAACACTAAGTGAAGGCAAAGAGCTACCTCGAATGCGAAGACCCCTAAGTGAACATATTAAATTCAACAACATGAAAACTATTACAAACAACCAAAAACACTGAAACAAGAACCACATAATATAACATCAATTACCGCGTAACATGAATACCGTTTATTCTCATTTCCAAACTTCGAAACTCGTGAAAACTGTTCTCAATCTTTGAAATACTAATTACACACTGTAATGCAGAGCACATATCAACTAAGAATGAACTACACCAAAATAAATACCTTCAAAAATGCGACTGGTTCTGTTTTGATTCAAACAAAGGGAAAACGAATGGACGAGATACGGTCTTATTTCATGACATGTCTTTTTTTTTTTTTTTTTTTACCAGCCTACAGCTTCATGAATTGTAGTTTTTCAAATTTTAGCACAAGAATCAACAGAAGATAGTTTTCAGGAAGTCAGTCATGCAAAGTATCTGCCAGTTAGTAGCATGAAAAATCATTACCAATACCAGCCATTCCAGTGAACCTGGAATGAGCACTGATTATGACGTTTTCACGTTGAAGTGCCACGGGGGGGAGGGGAAGGGGGAGGGGAGGTTGAAAAATTTTGTACTCTCCTCACATTTCCTGTTTTCTGCAGAATCTGCTACATGTGATTTTATTATTTCAAGTACTCCTGCATCAATCTAAATCTCTATTTTTAAGGTAATTTTCTTTCGCTACATTTAGTTTCAATTTTTTCTGGATCTTTTATCCCTCCCCAAAAAATATGGTGCATTTTTGCAAGGAAAACCTATATCTGAATCTCCATGGTGAGGTAGTTGTGTATATACTTCAGTGCATTTGCCCCACTGATCTTAACATCCAGTGCCAGAGAGTATTTCAAGTTTTTTCCCTTTTTTAGATCCACATAAAAAATTTGGAAACTGGATTTATTTCCCTTCCCAAAAAATATAGTGCACCTTAGCAAGGGAAACCTACATCTGAATCTCTGAGGTAAAGTGCCTGTGCGTATGTGCGTTTTGACAGATTTCAATGTATTTGCCTCACTGATCTAAACAGTCTGTACCAGAGAGTATTTCAAGCTTTTCCTTTTTTGTAAAATTATATTGCATCTTTGAGATAAGTTTATTAGTTTACACACTGACCTGTAAGGTTTCTATCCCATCTGTCTCCTCTTAAAATTAATGTCTTGTCAATGCCATGTATTATTTTGAAGGTCTTGATAGTGTGCAAAAACCACACTCCTCCAATCTGACTGATGTCCTTACAACTACCTAGGCACCTTCATCCATGATATAGAGGCATACTGAGCTGCATGAATTTTAAAAAAAAGAAAGCCATACATCAGCCATTAATGAATCTTTCTGCAGAGCAGTAAGCCAATCAGACATTCAAGCCAACACTCAGTGAGTCAATCTGTCAAACAGCAAGAACATCAACTGATCAGAACACCATGTCATTAAGTTCTTCAGTAAGTCAGCCATCAGTCAGGCACTCAGTCAGCCTGTGCATTAGGCAGTGAGTCAATCAGCAAGACGGTCGGCCCATGCATTATTCAGTCACTCGCCCAGTCAGACAATCAGTGGACTTAGTCATTTTGGTAAACTGTAAGCTGTCTCTTTCCCCTATCAAATAGGCATATTCTTACCAAACCAGTCAGTTACTATATGTAAGTCATATATAAGAACGATCCTTCGCAGTAAAGCACTATTTGAGCAATAGTGGAAATCAGACCTGAAAAAAAAAAATTTCAGGCCTGTACGGGATTCGAACCACTGACCTCTGCGATACTAGTGCAGCGCTCTACCAATTGAGCTAACAAGCCAACTGGGAGCAGGCCATCAAATTAATTCGATATAAACCCGTAGATGATAAATCGAACAACAACAAACATATGAAACATATGAGTGAACTGCGGTTATGAGACGTATATAAGAACGATCCTTCGCAGTAAAGCACTATTTGAGCAATAGTGGAAATCAGGTCTGATTTTTTTTTTCAGGTCTGATTTCCACTATTGCTCAAATAGTGCTTTACTGCGAAGGATCGTTCTTATATACGTCTCATAACCGCAGTTCACTCATATGTTTCATATGTTTGTTGTTGTTCGATTTATCATCTACGGGTTTATATCGAATTAATTTGATGGCCTGCTCCCAGTTGGCTTGTTAGCTCAATTGGTAGAGCGCTGCACTAGTATCGCAGAGGTCAGTGGTTCGAATCCCGTACAGGCCTGAAATTTTTTTCAGGTCTGATTTCCACTATTGCTCAAATAGTGCTTTACTGCGAAGGATCGTTCTTATATACGTCTCATAACCGCAGTTCACTCATATGTTTCATATGTTTGTTGTTATATGTAAGTCAGTTAGCTGGCCAGTGTCTCAAACACTTGGTCGACTAACCACGAGGTCGGTCTGTCAGTAAGCCACAGAGACAGTCTGCCTACCAGCCAGTCAGTTGACCACTTAGTCTACGGGTCAGTCAAGTACAGAATCAGCCCATCAGCGGCCAGTCAGCGCATTAGTCTCCAATCACTCAACTGTTCATGCAAATTATTCATCAAGGGGGTGAGTGCTTAAAATTTAATTTCCTCTCAAGTGTAAAGAAAACCAAATAACACACCATCCACTATCATTTGAAATACCTTCATGATTTAGCATGAAATGCACTACAGTAAGGCAAAATATCTTCTTTAGAGTAAATGGTACCTTTTCTTATTGCAAAACAGCATGAACATTCCTCTTTTTCACAATTCTCTGGTTAGAAAACTCTTCTATTTTTGGTCTTGTTTCTACTTCTTTAGTGTGAAAAAATCTTCTGAAAACAAATGACAATAAAACCATCATACTTTGAAAGACTTGTCAAACTTTTTAAAACTGTTAAGTAACAAGAAAAATACAACCATCAGTTAGGTTTTTCCCTTGAAAGCATCATTCAGTGAAGTAAAATTATCTCTCTGAGCCATTTGTTCATGAAAACAGACCCTTAACCTTCAAACTCCTCCATTAAAACATGTGTATGATGCTGGAAAGACTAGACTCTTCTGATTCAAATGCCCCACTCCACCCAGGCAAGGTTGAAAATTCCCCATCCTAGGCACAGAGGCCCTCAAATGCCAATGGGTTGCCTGAGAGAGGGAATGTTAAAGCTTTCAATTGATAAGCACATAACTTACAAAATTAATGCTTTTCTTAATTGATAAAGGTTACAAAGTCACAAGAAAGCATCATCTACCCATGATGCACATTGATGAGATAATTTATGTGAAGACACTGAATCATAGTAGATGGAATTTCTCTCTTAGTAAAACATTTAAACTAGGCTGTTGAAAATGTTATAAAACTATCTCTCCATGCATCAGTTGTACACTCAACAAAAACCTCTAACATTACCACACAAAGTAAGCATCATCTGATTGGTAAGAATCATAATATTTAACAGCAGTTAAAGTGAAAGGTTGCATATCCCAAGATCTATATTTTGTTGCATGATAAAAGTGAAACAGCTCAACTAGACTTCTCTATCCCTTGGTTATAAAAATGATAGCCACTTTTTCTGTTGCTTCAAAGAACTGGTCAAAATTTTCCTGAAATTCTTCTTCACAAGGCAACAAACACCACAAAGTACAGTGTAAAGTTCTGCATATGTTCATACTGTAGTTCAAGAATTTGGAGTTTGTACTTCAAAGTTTTTGCCAAGGGGTTTTTCACACTTGCTGTTGATTTTGATGAAGCCTCTCTGAAGTTCTAATTTTAGGAGAGGCAATGAAAATAATTTCTGTCAAAAGCACAATACTTTGTCACCAAGAAAATAGCTTAGCATTCGTAATTAAACCTTTTACATCCTTATAATAGTGTCCATATTCTCCATTTGTTTCTCTATACATTTCCATTGGTACAGACAAGGGTAATTCATTTAACAATCACAGCTTCTCAAGTTAAGTTGTGATCCTTTCCTTTATTTTCATGATCTTTATGAATGATTCAGCAGTGTTATTGTAAGGAGGAATTAATTGTGTATCATAAGTGAGGAATTAATTGCTGGTCACTTTTGGGATTTAAAGGGTCAAAAGTTCTATGCACTGCTCAAATGTTTTTTATTTTTATTTCTCTGCTTTCATTTGTCACAATGCAGTGAAATCAAATTTATTGAGTTTAGAATTGAATTTGCACATTGGAGAAAAATTTTAAAAGTGGAACTTTTGCAACTAACATACCTCTATTCTGATGAAGAAAAAATTTCCAACTTACAAGATACTTTATTCAACTACCCGTTTTGCCTCCCACTCAAATGCTGTATTTACACATTCCCAGGAGCAGACACTCTCTTATAAATGGAAGCAGACACTTTTAAAAGTGAAAATTTGTTTTGTTTACACTCTCTTGTAAGTAGCCACGTGCACCCCATACATAATAATTGACTCTCAGCAATGAAATTTGCCTTTAATTTGCAAATCAACAAAAATATGACCTTTCACAAGGCAACAGATCAGCGGAGATCAGTTGAGATCAGTTTTATAAAATTTCCATTTCCACAGGACAGCAAGCTGTTTGTTCATTTGAAATTAGCAGGAGTCCGACATAACCATAATTTATACTGTCATGTTAATTGGCCATGTTTGTCATGGTCTACAGTGTACTTTCCATCTTGTTTCTCTCCCATAAACAGACATCCATCCAATTTTCCTTTGGTTTCTGCTCATGGGAATAATTCTTGTGGGCAAGAGCTCCATTAATGGACACTTTTCAAATTCCCGAGGGTGTCAGCTCATGATAGGGTTGACTGTATTGCTATTGCTTAAAGGGAAGGATTCACAGTTAAGCGCACGAGTGGGCAATGATGCAGCTTCATTGTTTGCTGGCCAATCAGAGAATAAAGGTAAAGACAGACCAGCAATTTCTCTCCCCATGTGGCCTTTGTGATTGCATCACATTATCACCTTCTAATTATATTTTGCTCTCAAAGCATTTCGTAAAGGATTTTCCCTTTTTGTGAGAGGTGATCCAATAGGCATGAAATTTACATCTTTGGAGATATGAATATAAATTTCCTGAAATTTAATACACACGTCCAAACTGAAGAATTCTTAGATATGCTCTATGCCAACAACATCTTACCAATCATTACTAAACCTACCAGGCTTACTGATCATACAGCAACACTCATTGACCATATATATACAAATTGTTTTAAAAAACTTACAGCAGGAATCCTGACAGTTGATTTAACAGATCATCTCCCCATTTTCTGCATAGTTAAAACCCAGCCCACATGGAACAATGACAATAAAATATATTTTCGAGACTATTCTAAATTTAAGAAAGACCTATACTTGGATGATATAAATCAGATTGCTTGGCATGAAATCCTTAATCCCCAAAATAATTTAAATGAGAAGCTAAGGGAGACAATTAATATCCTGAATGAAATTGTTGACAAACATGCACCTATCAGGCTGGCTAGCCAAAGCGAACAAAAGCAACTTAATAAGCCATGGCTCACTAAGGCTATTTTAAAATCAGTAAAAAGGAAACAGAAAATGTACCGTACACATTACTTAAGCAATGTCTCCCAAAAAAAAGGGAATATAAACATTATGCAGCTATTCTTTCACATCTTAAGAATAAAAGTAAGACAGACTATTATAGCATGCAATTCTCAAAGTACAACGATAATCTTAAACAAACTTGGAAACTTATCGGTACTCTTGTTAAAAGGAAAACAAGAGGTCAAACTTTCCCTACAAAAATTACTCAGTCATAATAACAGGACTTATTCACAAGAAAAGGACATTGCTCAATTATTCAATAATTTCTTTGTCAACATTGGGCCAACTTTAGCACAGAAAATTAAACCCGATCATACAAACCCTTTGCAATACATAGAATCTACACCATCAAACAGCTTCTACCTTGCTCCAGCAACCCTAGCACAAGTGTTTACATTGTTTGCTGGGCTAAAAGAAAATAAAGCATCACTCACTGTTCCTAATAAGCTTATCAAACTTGCAGCTGAACAGCTCTCTGCACCCTTCACTGAGATCTACAATGAGTCAAAATCATCAGGGGAATTTCCTGAAGTCTTTCAGATATCAAAAGTAACCCTAATACTTAAAAGCCGTATTGTATCTGAGTTAGGTAATTATAGACCAATAGCAGTTATTTCTCCCTTCAGTAAAGTACTGGAAAGACTAGTATATGACCAGCTTGTGTCCTATTTAGAAAAAGAATGTCTCCTTTTTAACTATCAATTTGGCTTTCCAAAGGGATATTCCATGGAATATGCAATTCTCGAAACTGTAGAGAACTTGAAGTCAGCAATTGACAGTCAACAAATTACATGTGGTATATTCTTAGACTTTTCTAAGGCCTTTGACACAATTAACCATCATATTCTCTTAGGAAAATTATACAAATATGGGATCCGAGGAGTCCCCCATGCATGGTTTTCGAGCTATATAACTAATCATAAGTAATATGTCATAGTTGGTAATACAGAATCTAGCCTGAAAACTATTACATGCAGTGTACCCCAAGGCTCCAGATGAGGTCCGTTGCTGTTTCTGTTGTATATTAACGATTTGCCTAGGTCTTCAGAGAAATTAACTCTTAGGATTTTTGCAGATGATACAAATATGTTTTATTCTTCAAAAGACCCTGAGCAGCTCCAATCAGTTATTGATGAAGAACTTAGAAAAGTCTTAAAATACTGTGCAGCAAAATAATATGCTGTCAACTAATTTCAAGAAGACTAATTATATGATTATTACTTCACTTAAAAAGAGACCAAATATCAGAATAACAGCTTGCAATATAGAACAAAAATCTCAGATAAAATATTTGGGGGTTTTTACTGATGAACATTTAAAATGGGATGCTCAGCTCCAGCACATAAACAATAAAATAACAAAAAACATCGGAATTCTATCTAAGCTTAGACATTATTTACCTGTGAGCACACCCAAACAACTGTACTATACTCTCATATATCCATGTCTAACATATGGATTGATGTGCTGGGGAACTGCATACCAGACCAGGTTAAATAAAATCAAAATAAGTCAAAACAACGGTATCCGCCGCATCTTCTTTGCTAGCAAAAGAGAAAGTTCTACACCATATTTCACACTATTAGAAATCTTAAGATTAGAGAATATTTTTAAATTAAAAATTGGCTCTCTTGTGCATCAAAAAAAGAATGTACCTCCAGTCCTCTATGATCTAGCCCAACCGGCTTCAGCTATCCATAATTACTCTACTAGGTATGCCACTAATCAAAACTTGTACAGACCGTTCTCTAGAACCAATTATGGTCTAGCAAGATTTAGTGTGGTGACATCACAGATCTGGCAAATGATCTACATCTACATCTACATTTATTAGTCTTGCAAAGGGGGGCCATCATGCAAGACATAAAATAACAATAATAATTAACAAAATGAGATAAAAAATGTAAAAATAACTGATACCTATTAAAATAAAGTGTCTCCCTGCCAAAAGCTTTAAAAAAGAATATAAACTCTTCCTACTTGGCAGGCAGACATCTTGAACAACTTTAACTTATCATAGAGCTCTATTTTACTATTTTAACTATTTAGTATAATTTTATGTGCTATCTCCTCAAGTGTATTTAACTTTCACCCATCCATAACTGCTCTGTGGTAGTGGCCAACTTGAAAGCTTGGCTCCTTTGGCTACTACACACTCTTTCCACTGCTTTGTGTAAATTCATGTATAATTAGAACTCTCTTCTTTTTTTTTTTTCTACTTTTTCTCTTTCTCGTTGTTGTATTTTTAGTAGAATAAGTGTGAATAAATGAATGAATGAATGAAGTAATCTCCGCAAGTTGTGTTATGACATTTTCCAAGTAGCTCAAGGGCAATATAAGGCTGAACTGCTGGCATCCAGTTTGATATGAAAGATGTGGTTCTTTGATTTGACCATGAAAGATGTATATGAGGTGCATTCATCTTGTGAACAGATCTCGCAAGAGTTAGCCTGATTTTACATTTGACTATTATGGGTGTTGGAATGAGTTTTGAGACCCTTTGTCACATTATCAAATTTCTGACTTGGCTGTTAGAAATTTGATAATGTGACATGACCACAAAAGCCAGATAGGGAGTTTGTAATGGTCTGTCTTAACCTTTATTCTCAATTTTTTTTTTTGTGAAATCACGAAATTTAGTGCTTAAAAATGTGCTAAAATAATATTTTAGTTCGATGATCTGACAACTTAACAAGCACTGTCGGTTGGAAGGATGTCCAAATCTTACAGAAAATTCAGGTTGATTGCTCAAGCAATATCACATATTAATTTAGCATTGACCCAATGAATTCAATCTGAAGGGTGTTGCAGTATAATGACATGCTAAACCATGATTCCATGCATTTAACTGATGCACTAAAGAAGGTTAGAAGGTTTGAGTGCTTATTTTGAGCTGTCCAATTTTTCCACCTGCTTTATGCAATGTGTCTTGAAGAACACAAGCTGATACTTGAATCAGTTAATAATAATATTAATCCAGGCAGCATTTAATTTTATGCTGTTTAAATAAACTCGCAAGGAAACATATCAGTACTATGGTGCTACGAAAAAAAGGCTCCTGTTTTTTTTTTAACTCACACACACACACACCCAGGTACCCATAGTTCTTCTGAGTTACTATCAAATTTACCGCATTATGCAACTTTATATTTTTACTAGAATGGGCATAATCATTTGCTAGCTAAGTATTAGCTTAATCATTAACTTAGCTTACTAGCATACGAACTGACAAACCAGCAAAGCCAGCAAAACAAAAGATCAGGCTGTAGAAACATAATAAAATAACCCGCCTCTGGCAGGATTTCTCCACGTACCTCTTCTTGACATGAATGTTCAGAATTCACGTGAAAAACGTGGCTTTCGTTTCTTTGTTTTGCAGCCGCCGTTTCTCTCTGTCTTGGGTCCACATGCCACCAAATGCTGGAAAATTCGCTTAAAATATTAGAAATGTCAAGTTACATTCCTGTCCGAGGTTTTATTCTAAAGCCAAGTGTGATTTTCCTTCATATCCAACCACATCCGCCGCCATGTTGAATAGTCCTTTTTACAGTTCCCGGCGCCATATTGAATGAGTAACCGCGCAAACATGATAGCGAGGTTAGTGTTGAGTCGCGTTGCGAGTTCTAGTGAGAGTTTAGTGAAATGTGGTGGTGCTCTGTCCTTTTCATCGAGATATTTCGACAATGAACGATACTTTCCCTAGGCAGGATATTCCTCCTTCTTCTTCGAAAGGAAGAGGAAGACACTGTGCCGCTTTTTGGTTGTGCTAATAGCTATTATGACACAGCAGGCAATCCAACAGGTCTGCATTCTAGTTTCCGAATGACTTCCAGCAGTGAATCAGATATTGCAATCTCCTGAATCGCCAGCATGGAAAGGACGGATTCTTCATCACAAAATCAATTTTTTTGTGCTCAGAACATTTCAAAAAAGAAGACATGCGAAAAAACGTGGGCAGGTCGCTGGAAATTGGTGAAAGGTTTATAATGTTTGTACGGTTGTTTTGTTGCTTGGATACCGAAAGAAAATGCCTGCTTTGATTTTCGGTATTGAAGTGTTTATGTTGGGATTTTTGTTTTTGGGGGGGGGGGGGGGGGATTTTTTTCTCCTTATTAAAATGGTGATATTTATATTTCTTTGTGTACTGTGGTCTTATACGATATCTGTGAACTGAATGTAAAATTATAAAATTGTAATGTACAATTAAAATGTAAAATTATAAATTTATAAAATGATGAGTTTAATTATTATATATATGGGCAGAACCATCTCGATTTAACTGGTCAGTACCGAAAAAACTATGGAAAATGCCTGCTAAAAGGGTCCCAGTAGCAACTGTGACAACTGAAGGAGAGTCATTTGAAGTTGAACAGGAATTATTTCACCAAGAAGTTAAAGCACCTGTGTCAACTGTCAATGCTGCTTCACCTTCACCAGCTCAAATTTAATGCTCAAATTGATTTAGGTGTAATCTTTCCTTACATTAAGAAATATTAATATTAATGTTGTTAGTACTCAGGGAAAAAAAGATGATGTTGGGCTTGTAAAATCAAGATAAGGTACCATTGTACATTGTGTAAATAAGGGAAGTGATTGGCATGACAATAAAACGCGAGTTAAACTGTGTCTTTATGGGAAGGAGCTTCAAAATTCTATTCTTCAAACATAACATTTCGAAGAGCCTATTGACAATAATTAACATTATTATTCACAGGAGAAAAAATAAACAGTTCTGTACAGTCTAAAATAATCCTAGTTGTTGCATATTGAGCAAACTCTTGCAGCATATTTTTGTGAACAAGTTCTTGTGCTGGAAATGGGAAAGGTTCTTTCAGTTCCACATAGTTAAGATTAATCCATGTAATGCAGATTCTGGACACCAGGCTCTTGCTGATCCCAAATCTATCAGCAAGATCTTGTACAAATAACCCAGCCTTTAGTCTCATAAGTATGAGCAAAAATTCATCCAAGAATGACAATTTCTTGAAGGCCCCGGCTTACTTCTGTTATCATCTGTTTGGTATGGCTGACTCTCTTTCGACAATTTCTCTCCTTTCCAGTACTGCATCTTTGCCAGCACTGGGTCAATAAAATTATAGAAGCTTATGAGTGCTCCATAGTTTGGGAATCCAGTATAAAATAGAACCGCAGACTCATCTTTAATTTTGTCAATTGAAAATTGGCATGCCAATAAATATCCCCCTCATTTTCAACTTCACTTAGTTTTTCTTTCAAGTCAGCTAATTGTACTTGCAGTGGCTTTATTTCCCATTGCAGCTTAAGAACATCTGATTGTTGCAGAGCTGGTGAAGATGCAGCAGCATTGACAGTTGACACAGCTGCTTCAACTTCTTGGGGAAATAATTCCTGTTCAACTTCAAATGACTCTTCTTGAGTTGTCACAGTTGCTACTGGGACCCTTTAAGCAGGCATTTTCCGTGTTTTTTTCGGTACTGAGTAGTTTAATCGAGATGGTTCTGCCCATATATATAATAATAAACTCATGATTTTATTAAATTTTTAATTTTACATTTTAATTTTACATTATAATTTTATAATTTTACATTCAGTTCACAGATATCGTATAAGACCACAGTGCACAAAGAAATATAAATGTCACCTTTTTACTAAGGAGAAAAAATCCCAGCATAAACACTACAATACCGAAAATCAAAGCTCCATTTTCTTTTGGTATCCAAGCAACAAAACAACCGTACAAACATTATAAACCTTTCACCAATTTCCAGCGACCTGCCCACGTTTTTTCGCATGTCTTCTTTTTTGAAATGTTCTGAGCACAAAGAAGTTGATTTTGTGATGAAGAATCCGTCCTTTCCATGCTGGCGATTCAGGAGATTGCACCATCTGATTCGCTGCTGGAAGTCATTCGGAAACTAGAAGAAATGCAGACCTGTTGGATTGCCTGTTGTGTCATAATAGCTATTAGCACAACCAAAAAGCGGCACAGTGTCTTCCTCTTCTTTTCGAAGAAGAAGGAGGAATATCCTGCGTAGGGAAAGTATCGTTCATTGTCGAAATATCTCGATGAAAAGGACAGAGCACCACCACATTTCACTAAACTCTCACTAGAACTCGCAACGCGACTCAACACTAACCTCGCTATCATGTTTGCGCGGTTACACATCCAATATGGCGCCGGTAACTGTAAAAAGGGCTATTCTACTCCTCTGTTCCAAGCTTTTTCCCAGTTCTTCTCCGTCAGGCCGAGAGACTACATGGATTGTTCAGAAGGGTTGAGAACGAGGAGGGACAATATAGCTCATTTGCTTCTGTTTTGGTTATTTCGGCTCATTCCTTTTTCCTTTTTTTAAACTTACCAAGAGAGCTTACTGAGAAGGATTGCTGAAAATGCACACTCGAAAGTGTCAACTCGTCAGTGAGAGATTTGTTAACCTGATCTTTACATGGTCCATCAGTATGTGTATCCGTGAGTGATGGGTAAGCAGTTGCACTGGACGATTGGCAAAATTATATCTGTACAACCACTTGATAATGAAGTTTTATTCATGAGGGGAGGGGGAGAGGACGTTCTGTATAAAATCGTCGGAGGTGGTGTCCGAATATCAGGAAATGTATTTTTTTTTTGTTTATTTTCTGTGGTGGGTGCCGACTCGAATCTGTTTCCTTTCCAAGGAAAAGGAGTAATCTGTGACAGTTTTTGTGTGGCTTTTGAAACTTAAAGCTGTATCAGAATAGTTCCAATACTGGCCATTTAAGGCTTTTGAATGAATCACTGCGGTGGACGGGGAAAAAAGGTTGGTTTCTCGACGAAGCCGAATTGCAATTCGATGTGGAATTGAAGAATTTAAGTTGATTTTCAGTTCAGTTTTGAACACGTCATTCAAGTTCTCTTACGGTGATTGATAGAATTACGGTCTATTCGTCCAAAAGTCTTTTCGTCCAAGTCTTTTTGTCCAAAAGTATTTTCACCTAAGTCTTTTCGTTTACTTGTTAACTCTTTTCTCGAAGCAAATGAATAACTTTTAGAAGGCTAGATAAGGCT
The DNA here is from genome assembly GCF_964205215.1 of Stylophora pistillata. Classification (NCBI taxonomy): domain Eukaryota; kingdom Metazoa; phylum Cnidaria; class Anthozoa; order Scleractinia; family Pocilloporidae; genus Stylophora; species Stylophora pistillata. Next base: position 10,850,618 of record NC_142522.1, on the reverse strand, counting down.
ATATAAAGAACTTGTTGTGAGCCGCCGCAATTCGGGTATGTCGGACATGTACTTAAGTTACACTTCGTTGCCTTTTACGCTCAATAGACGCTTAACAGCAAGCCTAATATTCCCATTTCTTTCGCGTAAAATAATTAAACGGCAAGCAAGTATTTATTTTTGCTACTATTTCATAAAATTTATTACACGACTCGGGCAGTCAGAGGGCCAATTACTAAAATCAACCAATCAAAATACTCTATTGCCGGTCAATAATTCTCTCAGTATTGGACCGGGCACTGTCCCGAATGGTCCCGAATGATACCGCACTTGTTTCCCTTTGAACTTCAGTCGTATAATAAATCTCTTATTAACCAAGCTTGCTCGGGACCGCACTGGAAGATTATCGGACCTCGGTCTTTTTTGTACGGACCTCGCTACGCTCGGTCCGTACTGTTAAGACCTCGGGCCGATATTCTCCCAGTACGGCCCTCGCGCTTGGTTAATAATTTAGAGATAATATTGTTTCTATTTAATAAAATATATTGCGTTACAACTTCATTCATTCTCTGTGTATTAAATTCATGACGTTAAATTCGTAAAACGAAGATTGGTGAACCAAAAGGGCAACGGCTCGCACTGATAAGTTCTTTATATAGCCTTATCTATGATATAATATAATATAATATAATATAATATAATATAATATAATATAATATAATACAATATAATATAATATAATATAATATTTATTTATTTACTTCGAGAAAAGACTTAACAAGTAAACGAACAGACTTAGGTGAAAATACTTTTGGACGAAAAGACTCGGACGAAAAGACTCTTGGACGAAAAGACCGGACACCGATTGATAACCTCTTCTATTTTCTCTGTCCGATTTTTTTCGTTAGTCCCCCTAATCTATTGCTTTGAAATCCTGAACCGTATCTCAGGGAATTGACTGTTTCAAATTTTCCCTCGCACGCAATATTGATAGACATTATTATGCATAGTCCTCCGGAGAACTTATTAGTTATTAAGACTTCATCGACGGGCCTATATATGACCTTTATGCAAGCCGATTTCAGAGCTTTGGTTTTCAAATTTGCCTGGAGATTACACTTCAGTTTATCTTGCCTTACGAGTGGTGCACTTATGGCCGAATCGTAAGAAAACAGGGCTAATGAAGTCAGAGAAACGAGTAACCATGAAATTCTAAAACAAAAAATGAATTCACCGCAGAAGTACAGAAAGTTGGAATGTTTTGGTACAGTTGGTGACGTAACTGAAGTCGAGTGGGTGTGTGTATCATCTAAATCATTCAACCGGCTAAAAACACAGATTGCTTTTCGATAAAATGTTTCCAAAACAAAGGTGTCAGCTCCTAGCCAGGCGCCTACAGGGCGAGAAATAAAGACTTCCCGGGTACCTGTCGCTATCCGGGTACATGAATTAATTTCTCATTTCAAATAAAAAAGTGCTTGACGTCGGGTACAAATTTGTAAAGCCTTCTTACAAAATAAATAGACCTTGAAATTGGCCGTCTTTCGACACTGGTGGAGGTCAACTTTAAGTTAAAAGGTTATTTGTATCGCATCAATTCTTACTTCGAGGAGAGCTTTTACGGCGTAGACAAAGCTGTTTATTTCTCGGCGCTAACTCACTAAAAACAATTTTTAATGAAGTTTCTCGCGAATGACTACCGCTTTTCAAATTTGCTTCAAATGTGTGTCGACAACGTAGAATCAATTAGCTTCGACTGAGCCTCGCCAGGTGGTGTTTTTAGAAATTATTCCACCATCAAACACCCGACAATTAGTTCAGTCCTAGATAGCATCAAAATCGATTTATATGCAGATTTGGTTGAAAGTAAAAGTGTTTGTCTAAAATAATCGAGACTTAAGTTGTACTGTGTTTATCGAAGTCGTTCACAGATCGCTGATTTTTTGAAGTCAGCTAAGCGTTATTTTTAAACTGATCCGTTCTGTGTTATTCTCGGCTGTTGAAAAGCAGTATAAAGGAAGTTTTTTTGACGTTCAAGAAGTGACAAGCTACTAATGCGAAGTTGTGGTCATAAAAGTGCGCACGCAGGGTTTCCGGATTATCGATCGACTATAAAATGTCTTGATCAAGGATCACTGGCGCGGCTTGAGTTCTACCGCCGTGAAATGCGCTTTGAATTTAAATAAGATTCGTAAATTGGAGCTTGTAAATCAAACGGTAAGTTATGGAAAAGTCCTCGTCGAAGAACTCTAAGGAACACCTCTTCGACATCTCGGACGATCAGCGGCAGTTTCTGGAGGAAAAAGCGGAAATCGTTCGAAGATTTCTCCACGAAAGAGAATTAGTCGAGCGCGCCCACGAAGATGAGAAAAACGAAATGCGTTTTGCGTTTGAGGCTGAGAAGGAGAACATGAAAAAGGCCTTTGAATGCGAGAAGGAAGAAATGAGACAGGCATTCTTGAAAGAGAAAGATAATATTCGCCTGGAATTCCAGGAGGCGAAACATGTTTTGAAACTGTCGTTTGACGACGAGAAATCAGCGTTGATGGATTCATGGGATCGCGAGAGGGAAAATCTCCTGGAAAATTTTGAGAGAGAGAAAAAGGAATTGAAGAAAAGTTTCGAAAAAAGTTTGAAGGACAAAGAGGAGGGCTTCAGGGCTGAAAAGACAGAAATGGAGGCGACAATACGTAAAGAACTCGAACGAATCGAGGACGTTGAAAAGGAATTAAAGCGAACTTTGTGTCAGGGCTTAGGCGATCTGGAAAATATTTACTTGGAGGAAAACGCATTTTTGGAGACAGTGTACAACCATGAGCAGCCTGAGGTAGACATGCACTTCAAATCGCTCTTAGATGCAGAGTTAAGCGTGGACAGAGAGGACTTGTTAAAATCATTGAACCAAGAAAAGAACAGGATGCATTCGCACTACGCTAATAAACACAAACAAGTCGAGCACCAGTTCGCATCGGAAATCATTGACATGGAAAAGCGATTCAAACAGCAGAAAAACGATTTAATGAATATCTTTAAGAGGGAAAAGTCTGACATGGAGGAACACTTTCGAAAAGAGAAAGACGATATCAGGCGTAAATTTGACGTGGATTTCCGGCGCATTTTACAACAAGAGAGACTGAAATTTGAGTCCGAAATTCAAGGTTACGAACACGACATCTCTGTCTTGAGATATCAGAAGGAACAGCTTGAAAAATGTTACGAGCTGGAAATACAAACTTTGCAGCTGAAATTCGAACGAGACAAACTTGAAATAGAGAATAAGTGCACCAACGAAAAAAAGGATCTGAAGAGAGTTCTGAAAGGACAATACCAGAGAAAACTGAGCGACGATAAAGTTCGACTAGAATGGTTGCTGGACCAGTTCCATCTTGGGAGAGGAGCCAGCAGTGAAAATCTTGAAACTTCCCTGAGCTTAAGCTCTGTTTATTCGGATTAAATGCACTTCATATATATGGGAAATTAAATCTTAGCGAGCTTTAACCGGGTGAAGTATTTAAAAAGATTTTGTCGCGGCGGAAATTTTTTTAAAAATTGCATGTAAGGGAAGGATAAGGTAATTTCACAAAATTTGCAAGATGATCATAAAATCTTT
>NC_142522.1:10729529-10837029 GCF_964205215.1 Stylophora pistillata | reverse complement strand
ACGACATTCGCGGAGTTGGAGGAGGTTTAACTAGAGTCTCAATCTAGCTGGACATTTGCTACCCATGGCAAGCAAATTCATCCCCAAACAAATAAAAATCTTATTTTGCTTGTAACTTTATCCTGACTACCTGATTAGTCCTTATTTCGAGGAGTAAAATCCTTCAAAAAACGTTGAAATCTAATGCTCAGTTTTTTCAATTAAGGTTAAACTAAATAACTTATTACAAACTGGCACAAATAAGACACAAATAAGGGAGTGATAATTGCTTTAGTTAACAATTATGGCCACACTACTGTTGCTATTACTTCTACCTGGCTATACACAGACATTCGTAAATCAGCGATAGTAGTACAGTGACGCAATTTTAGTAATGATTCAACCCAGCGCGTTTGAATAACTCCATAAAACTCGTTAATCAGATCAAGCAAGAAACCTTACCCCCGCCCCCCCCCCCCCCCAGGAATGAGAAAACCCATTCTATGAGTTACAAGAGAGCTAGAGTCACGTTCCACAATGAGTCCTATCCACTCCCGAGTCACATTTGAGATTGACTAGTGTCTGAATGTGACTCATATCTCGACCTGACGGAATGGTATCCAAGACTGACTCAGATCTTTACGAGTAAGATCTCAGCTGACGTCATATCTTAAACTGAGTCACACCCGAGAATGGATCAGATCTGAGCCTGATTTCTACCTGCTTTACCTATTTGTAGCCTGATTCATTTTCATAAATCAGCCACATCTGCCCCTGAGACACTTCCTAACCTGGATCATATCCCAGCCTTAGTTAGATCCAAACTACAATTTATCAGATCCAAGAAATAATTGGCTCAGAATTTTTTTTCTACAATGAAGTCCTGTTATAGCTTTACCCAGGACGATGTTCCTCTAACAAGTCAGGAAGCAAAAAGCAATCAAGAACATGAAGCAACAACAAGAAGCCTAATGTTACATACTTTTTAAGGTATTTTGACCAAGCTTTCAGATGTCTGAGTGTACTTTTAACAGAGAAAAATGCTCTTTGTTAAATCAAATAGTCCTCGTTTAAACAAGGAGACCCAGTCAGCTGTGATGGCTGAGCCCTGCATTTATAACTACAACTATGCTTATTTGAAATTCACAATGATAAAATAACAATGGTAAAAGTCATTTGAGAATTGCCAATGAAGATTCATCACACAAGCCTCATTAATATCTAAGACAGCTTATTCTCAGAATTGTATTTTACTTGATACACATTACATACATCCTTGACTGCATCAAAACAATGCTCGCGTCAAAGCACATCAAGTTTCATAAAAATGGAGTAAATCGAAGAATGCATTTACCAATAAATGAATCATTGGGCCCTAGAAATTCACTCACAACAAGGAAGACTTGGGCATCCACGTTCCACTTGAGATTCTACACAAGAGCTCAGCTCACCTAAAATTAAAATAAAACAGAATTGTCTTAAGTTTGCTGTGAATTTTCAATTGCTATTCATAAACCACTGTCGCAAAATTTTATCCAAAAAAGGAAACATTTGTAACGTAAGTTGGAATCTAAAAAAAAATACAGCTTATTTCGTACTTAATTAATTGCTATCATCCTCGTGTACGTAAGTGTTAGATGCATGTGTTGTAACTTTATAGAATTCAAGTCCAAACGTTGTTATTCTTAGGAGCTCATTAGAGGTTATTACGTTTACGCAGTCATTTGTTACGTAGAGGTCTTCAAAAACACCATGTCTGTCACTTAAGCTTCTCACTTAAAACTGTTAGGGTCGAAAGTGAATTAGTAAACGGACGTTTACGACGGTCATAAAAAAAAAGGATTACAACCAGAGCATAAACATATCGAGGATTCATATCAACATACTCAAAGGTTGCTTTGCCTGTGAATACATAATTATATACACAACCCTTGACTAACCCCAAGTGCTTTTCACTATCACCAGACAAAACACAGACAACACTGAGACAAAGCAAGGTTCTTCGTCCTTAAAAAGCTCAACGAATCGTGAAGCTTCCCAATTACACTACACAAAGCATGCATTTTTTCCTGAGGTCGAATAAGCTCGGGATTAAAATCGTCGGTCAGAACAGGAACAAAACCCTGTAACTGATAGAAACACCGCATACTGCTCGTATCCATTTAAATGAAAGATGTTTCATGAAGATTTACATCACTCACGTCAAACAATTAAGCTAGAAACTACAGTCTTTATCAATTTCTTGGCTTAGTCACCATTCCATTAAACGAAACGAGCAAAGCCAACCGTAAGATGAAATTTATCCTGAGCTGGAGAATGACAGAGACTGGTAAAATACCCCATAAATCTCTTTCTCGCGCCACCTACATCGTGAGGCAGTCAAGTTTCTTTCTTTGGCAAGGGAAACCGCGGGAATAGAATAGGGAATCATAGGTTTACGATCTCACTGGGACAAAACGGAACCATATCGCAGGCTCAGTTTGTTATACCGAACGTGATACAAGCCAACGCACAGAAATAAGAAGCAAAAATAAGGATACGGCAGGAGACCTTCGAATCTCTTGATTCCCCATCCCGAGCCCAAACATCACTGGCCACTGATGTAGGGGATCGGCGCTGGATTGTCGACGGTCCAACGTGCCACGTCCAACGTGGCAAGAGGGGTCCCAAGAGGCCGAAGCGAACCCTGCCGGGCTGTGTCAGCGGTGCACCTTTTTCAGACACAGCCATTGGAAGAGAGAAGCGGATTAAGTACTTATTTATCTCAGAAGCTCCACTCGCCTGTTTGTGGTAGACCATAAGCGGAGATCAAACACAAATCAAAAAGGAAATTGGTAAGACCCAACAAAGATAAAGCTTTTATCATGGGGACTCAGACGTTTTCCTTTGTTCCGCGTAAGTGACAAGACGAAAAACACCTTTCTTTAATTATTAAAATGTCTATTCAAATGTTATTCAAATGACATTTTCCCTACGCATGTGCATTTTCACTTAAGCCAAAAAAGAACGTGCACAGGCGAAAATGTTAGTATTAAAAGCCTTTTACTAAACATACGCTAGAAACTTCACTCTTACGCGTCAACATTTCCTCTATAAGCATGCTAGCGACATGATATTGGTCTAAACACTTAATGGCAAGCTTCTAAAGTGTGTTAGAGCTCAAAAAAGTCTTAATCTCAGAATAGAGCTGGGAAAGAAACGCATCTATCGCTGCGATAATCCCAAGTAGTTTAAGGCCTGGGTTTTATCTTGGTTTAGACCCCCAGCAGAGTTTCAAGACTTAAAAAAATTGGCGGCCGTTACCGCATAGCGCGTTCGAAGTTTAGATCAGAGAGCCTTTACGCTTTTGGAAGGCGAACATGGATGTATCTACCGAAATTTTTTTAGAAGACGTTGTTTTCGTGCAGATGTGAGGTCTACAGCTGAGGTGAGTGGTATTTTTGTGTTTCATTCGGCAAATTAGCTCTAATTTGCCGTAGCTTCCATAATGCTCTGAGGCGTAAATCCAAATAACGAGCGTTTTATTCAAGGAAAGCGCATTTTTTCGTTTACTAAATTATAGATTACAAATGTTTTGGTATGTTTCGGAAATTTTCCATTCTCGTCAGTGTAGGATGAGGTGGAAATTAATAAACCGCGGAGTGAAAACTTACCCGTAGCGTAAATTTTGTTGTTTACCAAATTTAAATGCCTCGGCTCAATCTCGAGCTAGAAATTTAACGGTGATTTATAGTACAACACTTTTGTGGGTAAATGTATTTATATGAGCTTCAACAAAGAGAGTTCATTACTCAATCTACAAGGCATGTAAATGAGAGAGAGCAAAAAGCTATGTGTCAACAGTTGTGTTCTTATACATGTGTAGCGAAATTTAAAGTATACATATCTATGTTTTAGATTGAATCGATCCCAAGAGAGGTGACAAACTAAATTGGGATGTCGTCTTTAACCTTAGTTAACAATGACTGATTTGCCAGCCTGTGACGAATAACACAGACATTCTCAATCCTACATGAACATGGCAAATAGGAATCTGACCATTACCTTTTCTTAACTATGATTTTTACTTAAATTCTTATACAACTTCCACATTCATCAGGATATGTTGTCCAACTTGTGAAATTAAAGCCATCTCAGTTATGGTAGAATTTTAAGCCAAGTAATGTAAACTGTTGCCTGAGACTTCTTTTCTAATTTCATGTTCACAGTGTATTCTTTTTAAATCCATAGGGACAAGATAGCTCAACAGCACAGCTATTCTGAGGTCAAACATAATCTTTGACTCGCTTATGATGAAGGTGAGCAATTAGTAAATAAGTGTTAATAGCCCTTTCTACAGTTCCCGGCGCCATATTGGATGTGTAACCGCGCAAACATGATAGCGAGGTTAGTGTTGAGTCGCGTTGCGAGTTCTAGTGAGAGTTTAGTGAAATGTGGTGGTGCTCTGTCCTTTTCATCGAAATATTTCGACAATGAACGATACTTTCCCTACGCAGGATATTCCTCCTTCTTCTTCGAAAAGAAGAGGAAGACACTGTGCCGCTTTTTGTTTGTGCTAATAGCTATTATGACACAACAGGCAATCCAACAGGTCTGCATTTCTACTCGTTTCCGAATGACGTCCAGCAGCGAATCAGATGGTGCAATCTCCTGAAGCGCCAGCATGGAAAGGACGGATTCTTCATCACAAAATCAACTTCTTTGTGCTCAGAACATTTCAAAACAGAAGACATGCGAAAAAACGTGGGCAGGTCGCTGGAAATTGGTGAAAGGTTTATAATGTTTGTACGGTTGTTTTGTTGCTTGGATACCAAAAGAAAATGGAGCTTTGATTTTCGGTATTGTAGTGTTTATGCTGGGATTTTTTTCTTCTTATTAAAAAGTGACATTTATATCTCTTTGTGCACTGTGGTGTTATACGATATCTGTGAACTTAATGTAAAATTAAAATGTAAAATTAAAAATTTAATAAAATCATGAGTTTATTATTATATATATGGGCAGAACCATCTCGATTAAACTAGTCAGTACCGAAAAAACCACGGAAAATGCTTGCTTAAAGGGTCCCAGTAGCAACTGTGACAACTCAAGAAGAGTCATTTGAAGTTGAACAGGAATCATTTCACCAAGAAGTTGAAGCAGCTGTGTCAACTGTCAATGCTGCTTCATCTTCACCAGCCCTGCAACAATCAGATGTTCTTAAGCTGCAACGGGAAATAGAGCTACTGCAAGTACAATTAGCTGACTTGAAAGAAAAACTAAGTGAAGTTGAAAACGAGGGGGATATTTATTGGCGTGCCAATTTTCAATTGACAAAATTAAAGATGATGAGTCTGCGGTTCTATTTTATACTGGATTCCCAAACTATGGAGCACTCATAAGCTTCTATAATTTTATTGAACCAATGCTGGCAAAGATGCAGTACTGGAAAGGAGAGAAATTGTCGAAAGAGAGTCAGCATACCAAACAGATGATAACAGAGGTAAGCCGGGGCCTTCAAGAAACTGTCATTCTTGGATGAATTTTTACTCATACTTATGAGACTAAAGGCTGGGTTATTTGTACAAGATCTTGCTGATAGATTTGGGATCAGCAAGAGCCTGGTGTCCAGAATCTGCATTACATGGATTAATCTTAACTATGTGGAACCGAAAGAACCTTTCCCATCTCCAGCACAAGAACTTGTTTACAAGAATATGCTGCAAGAGTTTGCTCAATATGCAACAACTAGGATTATTTTAGACAGTACAGAACTGTTTATTTTTTCTTCTGTGAATAATAATGTTAATTATTGTCAATAGGCTCTTCGAAATGTTATGTTTGAAGAATAGAATTTTGAAGCTCCTTCCCATAAAACATAGTTTAACTCGCGTTTTATTGTCATGCCAATCACTTCTCTTATTTACACAATGTACAATGGTACCTTATCTTGATTTTACAAGCCCAACATCATCTTTTTTCCCTGAGTACTAACAACATAATATTAATATTTCTTAATGTAAGGAAAGATTACACCTAAATCAATTTGAGCATTAAATTTGAGCTGGTGAAGGTGAAGCAGCATTGACAGTTGACACAGGTGCTTCAACTTCTTGTTGAAATAATTCCTGTTCAACTTCAAATGACTCTCCTTCAGTTTTCACAGTTGCTACCGGGACCCTTTTAGCAGGCATTTTCCATAGATTTTTCGGTACTGACCAGTTAAATCGAGATGGTTCTGCCCATATATATAATAATTAAACTCATCATTTTATAAGTTTAAAATTTTACATTTTAATTCTACATTACAATTTTATAATTTTACATTCAGTTCACAGATATCGTATAAGACCACAGTACACAAAGAAATATAAATATCACCTTTTTAATGAGGAGAAAAAAATCCCCCCCCCCAAAACAAAAATCCCAGCATAAACACTTCAATACCGAAAATCAAAGCAGGCATTTTCTTTCGGTATCCAAGCAACAAAACAACCGTACAAACATTATAAACCTTTCACCAATTTCCAGCGACCTGCCCACGTTTTTTCGCATGTCTTCTGTTTTGAAATGTTCTGAGCACAAAAAAAATTGATTTTGTGATGAAGAATCCGTCCTTTCCATGCTGGCGATTCAGGAGATTGCACCATCTGACTCCTGCTGGAAGTCATTCGGAAACTAGAAGAAATGCAGACCTGTTGAATTGCCTGCTGTGTCATAATAGCTATTAGCACAAACAAAAAGCGGCACAGTGTCTTCCTCTTCCTTTCGAAGAAGAAGGAGGAATATCCTGCGTAGGGAAAGTATCGTTCATTGTCGAAATATCTCGATGAAAAGGACAGTGCAAAACCACATTTCACTAAACTCTCACTAGAACTCGCAACGCGACTCAACACTAACCTCGCTATCATGTTTGCGCGGTTACACATTCAATATGGCGCCGGGAACTGTAAAAAGGACTATTACCAGTAACAAATTTGCTCTCAATCTGAAGCTTTTGGTGGTAAAAATGATGGACAACAATCACTTTCAAGTGACTTATTACCTTTTCTAAATGACCTGACTAAATCATTTAAGGGAATAAAATTAGGTAAGAATGCTTGATCAAAATACTTTACAAATGTACTGTAATCATCTTCCAGGATTGTAGCAATTTCAGAGCAACTTTTTTCTTGTGAAGAGTATTTGTTACCTCATCTGATAACTCATAGTCATTAGCATTGGGAAGCCAGTTATTCTGCATTAAGAAGGTTGCATCCCATACTTTTGTATCAGACTGTAGTTGCCTAGTGGCCTTCAGGACAAGAACTTGTATTTTTGCCAGGTGGTTTTCATACCTGTTGGCACAATATCTGGATTTGGGGTTGCGGTTTAAGTTGTTGTGTAATTTTTCAGGCTGTATGACTTCAGGTGTTCCGCTTTGGGGCATTTTTTACCCTCCTTTTTGCTTCATCAATGGTTTCAAAACACTCTACCATTCTTTGCCTTTTCCTGGTTGCAAAATATGTTCATTGAGCCAGGTGAAGGTTGACATAATTTTTTTTTCAGGAATTTTCTATACTTTTTTTTTTTTTAATTTTCTCTCTTCTTTACGGATTTTTTTTTTGCCTCAACAGGTGAAACTTTGTTTGTCAACCCAGCCTCGGAAACCATGGACATGACTTCTGTAAAGGACTTTACCAGTTGCTCCTTACATTCAGAGTCGAATTCCTTATATATCACTGACCCTACGTTTTTCACTTCTTTTGGTGTTGTTTTGAAGATTTTTTTTCCTTAAAGCTCTTTGGCTTGACTTTTTACTTCTGTGAATGCCTCCCTTCTGCTTGCCACACAACCTGTACTTTTTTTTGAAGAGGCTACTCTCTGCTGGTGTTGTTAAGAGACAGCATTTGCATTCTATTTGGTGCAGAGATTTTTTACCCTGGGCAGTTTTCTGCCAGCTTTCCATAGAATATGCATTTAGATACTGTTGCTTTTTTTCTGGTGGTGACCACTGTGAAATTCGGTTATCAATGGCCTTATATTTCTTGAGAAAAAGACCTATTGATGTAACTATACTTTTTTGTAATTGTGCTTTATTTTTCTACCTGTAAGTATTTAGTGACCTTCAAAAGATTTATGGAAAGAAACACTTACTTTTGCTCACATGTAAATGGGGAAATTCTTTGAAATTTTCCATTTAGAGCTGATATCTCTCTTCAAATTGCTGGCTTTTATACGCCTTTTCTGATTCATTGTCCTTTGTTGAAAAATTTTTTGGGGCAAGGGACTTATGGAAATAAACATGAGCGAATCAATCCCTAGTCAATCTCCATGTCAATCTACATTTTGTTTCTATTTCATTTTTCACTCAATATTTTTTTTTGCCTTTTTTTTTATTTTGTACCACATGAAATTGGACAGATGCCTCCAACTGAGCTGGCAGGAAATTAGTGCAAAGTGCACATGCAAATTATCTCTCCATCAAGATGGGGTGGGAGGGGAGAATTTGAAGTTTGAATAACCTTGTTTTTCACCCTTTTCTTGCTGCCAGGCCAGTTGAAATCCCTGTTCATTTCTTACCAACAGATTTTCATAAGACCCAAGAGCAGGATTATAATTTTTAAACACATGGAGCACTAATATTAGCAGTTATTTCTCCCTTCCACCTCCCACCTCCTGTGGCTCAATTTTGGTCCATGTTGTGGGTTGATTTTGCTGTCATGTGAAGAGAAAGATTAAAGCTGTTGTATATATGACTTCATGGGAAACAACAACCCATGCAGTGAGTCCCACAGTACATCTCTTAATTTATTTTAGCATCTTTTATTTTCTTTCGGTCACGGACGTGGAAATTGCGAAAAAAGCAACAAACAAGTTGAAGTAATATTATTGAAGCATTTCAGTATCTTACAATTACAGGAGATGAAAACATACAATACTAGAGCAGTAAAAAATAATTCGTTTGTTTTTTGGCTTGCTAAGCCAGCAGTTTTACTTTCCCATCAGATATTTGTCCGGTGATCGACCTGACGACTATAACCACCATATTTGATTTGTGCCTTCTTGGTCAGCGGTATAATGTGGTAGTCAAGTCTTGTTCATGTATTATGTTCGAAAAGAAACAGAATGGCTACTTCATTCGTAGTTTAAAAAGGGGTAGTCAGAATGCTATCGCCGGTGCCGAATTTTTCATTTCAAGCAGTTATTTTTAGCGAAATGGAAGAAGGTGTTGATAAACTTTATCTTCTCGTTTGGAATGAAGCTCCGAATAGAGTTGATAACAATCTAAAGACCATTAAGTTGAGAAAAGTTCCTTCTCAGCTCCTAAAAATCTCTAATCTCTTTTTTAAGGAACGAAGGAAATTCATTCCAAACGTAGATGGCTAGCATTTTTTATTGAGTATTTTTCTCATTCATTGATCAGTAACGAGTGTGTGTAAATCTTACCAATTCCGATAAAAACCGATTGAGTAGCGTTTTGATCACGTGACCCGACACGTGACCGTCGTCGTCGGCATTGTTGCCATAAGGTAAAAGTTCGTATGGATATCTATCGTCCCTGAAAGTTTCAGCGAAATCGGCTGTATATTTATGGAGATATGGCTGTTTATTTTATTAAGGCAATTTAATCTCCTGACCCAGGCCTTAAACTACTTGTATGGAGTACACAATTTGGAGAACTTTTTATATTATTTGAAATAAGATGTTTTACAGTCGCTTGTGAGTGATTCGTGGAATTACCCTTTGGCATAAAATATGACTATGCCTTTTTTTTTATTTTCGCCGAAACCAGCGTCTCAGTTTCGTTGTCAAAGTTAATTCAGACAATCTTTAGACTGCAAGATTCGGGAGGTGAGAGATCCTTAATGATTTAAATAAAGAATACCGGTACGTTAAAGAAAAACGAGTTTGGTTGTTTAGTTCGAGCCAAAGAATGCCAGTCGCTTGCATTCAAAAGATCATACAAAGAATTTTAGCGTTTTAAGAAAGCATAAACAAATTTAACCCCCTACTCTGCGAAATGTTTGTTATTTAAGAACTGGGATCTCCTTTCAATGTTCAATCGGACTAATTGGTGTTAAAGTTTTTTCTTCAACATTAGCTTCTAATTATTTTTTCTCTTCGTATGTTTTTATCTTCTGTTTACACCTGCAATATTTCTTTATACTTCGTACACGCATATATATATATATAAAGTAAGTCAAAAACGATGAAACATGAAGCAAACTTCTAACTGTTCCAGCTTTAATGTGGCGACGTTTCGGCCTTCGGCCGAAATCTAAAAGCTATAATAAGATATTTATGAGCTTTGTATAAGGTCAGAAATCAATCTCAGTCCTCGCTTCAAACTTTATTTCGTCTGCACCGACGAAAAGGAAACATTTCCGGTTTGCAGAACTATCTAAACATGCAAATCTTACTCCAGCTGAAGCTTCGATAAGAGTAAATATTTAATGTTCTAAAAAACCAGAGACTTTAGAAATTTGGACGAGAATTCCATGTAAAACTATCTTTATTCGTTGATAATGTAAATTGGCCATCGTAAAGGGTTTCAAAACTGACATTTCGCGCGTTTGCCCTTCGTCAGAGCACGGCTTCGTCGTTCGTCTTTCGTTCTGAAGCGAAGGGTAACGGTCGAAACCGGCGGCAGCTTTGACACTCTTTACGGTGGCCAATTTATTTTCTCAACTCAGTTGATAAAACGAAATTCTCGTGATATAATCCCCCAAAGACACAGCACTACAGTTTCCTGAGGAACTTACCCCTTCCACCTTAATCCTTATTCGTGTTTTTCTTATCATTAATATACCATGCTCATCATCTTAGAGGCCTTGTTTATTTTTCTGGTTGAATGGCTCCTTGACTAATAATGTTGTTCAAAACAGGAAGTGTGCCGTCTAGAAAAACCTTGTAAACTCAGAAATACCACACACAGCCATCACATCTGGTGAAACAAAGACATGACTTAAAGATTATCTCAAAGAGGTAAGCTATATGTTTGTGTCATTATTGCCAAGGTGCAGTTCCTTAAAACAATTCCAGGTGAGCCATCAAGTAGCACTCCATCATAAACCATACAAAGCGTACGAACTTTGTCTAAATAATCTATTGGCCTGTTTCTCGCACCACCTAGAACGTCTGTTTCTTTGGCGCGAGAAGCAGGAGAACAACACAAAAACAGTACAGCATTTTCATCAAAATTACAATTTTAAGGATGCAAGACTGAGCATATATCGCAGGGTACTATTCGCCATGCACACTGGGAATCAAATCAATCGCACAGAGAAGAGAAGTTAAAATAAGACGGCGTTAGTATATGATTAACCTATTTTAATCATATACTAATCGGACTGTGTCAGCGATATCAGACTGACACAGTCCTTGATCTTGGTGGTCTAGCAGAGTATTTATATATTTCCCACGCAAGGCTCGCTTATGTGTGGTAGAGAAAAACCGCAGATCAAACGATAAATTAAGACTGATTTCAAGAAGTACGCAAAACAAATAAAGGTTTTTCATCAGTCAACTTCATATAATCATAAATATTTTTGTTGAAATGTATTTCAAATGGTTGTGAAAGAACGATTTCTGTACGCATGCGCCCTAAGGCAAGTCAAAATCTCATCAGTATAAGTAAAATTGTCCGTCTTAAAGGCTTACGCGCAGAGCAAAAACATCTTTACTTTCACAAAGGCAGTATTTTCTGGTATGAAAAATGCTTGGTTATGAGTAACCATGTTATGAATGTAATGTTGAACACAGTGAGGATAGAACTCGTCTCAAAAACACTTTTCTTGAGTGCTAATAACTCAGCAGAGAGTGATCAAAAGTTGCTTGGAATTGTTACTCAAGATGTTAATCAGGTACAAAGATTGTCAATTATTAGCATTTTTGTACAGACAATACTTAGCAGAGAGGAAACGTTGGCCAGAAATAATTAAGAAAGGAAGCCTGGAAAGGAAACGACACCAACAAGTTCCGTTCTGTCCCACTAGAAAGACCAAAATCCAGAGGTAGGCCGCCCAAACACTATCACCCGCTGTTGATTAGAGAAAAAATGTTACAATTTACCGTTCGCAGAATCCTTCCAAAGGACATTGCTCAATCTGTAAGTCCTTCAGGCTCGAGACTAGCACACCTATAAGGGCTACCAAAAACCCATAAGGAGAAGTTAACCGTACGTCCCATTCTATCAGCAACGAGCACCTATAACTACGCACTAGCCAAGTGGCTTGATGAAAAGCTCAAACCACTGTCTTTGAATCAACACACCGTTACTGACATCTTCGATTTCATAAATGAAGTACGAGAACTGAAAATCAACAAAGGTCATATCTTGGTATCGTATGACGTGTCATCCCTTTTTACCAACGTACCCCTTTCTTGGCACCCAGCTCCTAAACCGTGTACTCCAAATTTGAGACGAAAGTTTATGTCAAGCCTACTTATACTGGTTTACTTGTCCACTACTAGAGTTACGTTGACAACCGGTACAAACGGAACTTATTAACAACTATGCTCGATCGCGCGTACCGTTTGTCCTCTTCATGGCTTTATTTTTCTGAGGAGTGTGAGCGCTTGAAGAATTTATTCTCACGTTTGGACTACCCTCACCACCTTATCAACTCCGCCATCAACACCTTTATTAACTCGAGAATTGCTGACCAGCAGCCATTGCAGTTGTTGGGAAGATTGGCGAAAAATGATGCAACCCGAGTGGTCATACCCTTCAAGGACCAAGACTCCGCTTACATTGTTAAGACACAGTTGAAAGACCTTAGCATTAAGCTCCAAACCACAATCCAGCCCGTATTTGTCAGTCGGAAAATTGGCCAAGACCTTAAAGAATGTGAAACCAATCCACAGCTGGTTAATCAACAGTGCTTAGTGTACCAATTTGAATGTAACCTATGCGATACGGGGAGCTATGTTGGTTATAAAGGTGGGCATTTATATGCCCGCGTGGATAGCCAGAAGAGCACGTCATCTTCAGTACGCAAGCACTACGACAACGACCACGCAGGTGCTGTCCCTGAGGACCTTCTTAGCTGTTTCAAAGTTCTCAAGAAGTACATGAACAAATTCGATTGTCTTGTAAACGAGATGCTTTACATCAAACAATTAACACCGAGTTTGAACGTGCAAACGGATTCTATCCGTGCTAAAGTATTTGTGTAGCTACCTCCCCTATGCAAATTAATTGTAACTCTTAAACTCGCATTTGTTAATTTTATTTTCATTCGTACCCTTGATAATGGCGTCATGAAGTCGCCGAAACGTCCGGATATTACATCGTTCGTTTTTACCTGTCTATGTATTACTAAATCTTTGTTAATACGAGGCCATGTAGTTGGTGAAATTAGGGACAGGTGAATTATCAAATCCTCAGAGCGACTAACCTTCCTGTTCTCAATGTTCTTACAAACTAGCACAAATGACGGAGTAACATTTGCTTGCTTTATTTTACAACTATGGTCAAACACTTGTTGCTATTAATTCTACCTCGTTATACACAGACATTCATTAATTAGCCTTACTGAGTAAATGTGCAGTAATGTAATTTTTAGCAGTGATTCAAAACAGCTTGATTAAATGACTCCATAAAACTCGTGCATCAGATCAAACAAGAAACCTTACCCCCCCTTTCAGAATGAGTCACTTCCCACTCTGAGTCAGATCTGAACCTGACTCAGATCTGTACGAGTAAGATCTCATCTGATGTTATACCCTTACCTGAGTCACACCCAAGAATGGGTCAGATCTGAGCCGAGCCTGATTTGTATCCAGAGTCATGTCCATAATGGGGCTACATCTACCCTTGAGTTACCTCCCAGCCTGGATCATATTCCAGCCTTACTCAGATCCAAACTACAATTTATCAGATCCAAGAAATAATCGGCTCCAAAATGTTAATGCCACAATAAGTCCTGTTACAGCTGTAGACAGAAGGATGATCCCCTAACAAGTCAGGAAGTAGAAAGCAATCAGGAACATAAAAAGTTCTGCAGTAAGCATATTTTGGCAACAACATGAAGCCTGTTGTTATAAAATGAATTTTGAACAAGTTTCAGATGTCTGAGTTTCTTTTAACAATGAAAAAAATTACTTTAATTTGTTACATGAAATAATCTTTGTTTACGCAAGGAGGCCCAGTCGGCTTTGATGGCCGAGCCCTGCATTTATATATTCGAATATCAAACTACAACTATGCCCATTCGACATTTGCAAAAAAAATAACAAAAGTAACAGTTATTTGAGAATTGCCAATGAAAACTGATCACGATTAGAATTGAGCATGTTTAATATCTAACACAGCTCATTCTCAGAATTGTACTTTGCCTAACGCATATTACATACATCCTTGACTGCATCCAAACAATGCTTGCGTCAAAACTGTGAACATTCAATTACTATTCATATACCATTGTCGCAAAATTTTCTTCAAGAAAGGAAACATTTGTAACGTAAGTTGAAATCTAAAAAAAAGTTACAGCTTATTGAGTATTTGGTTGATTACTATCATCCTCGTGTACGTGAGATTACGATTACGTAAGTTTACATGTCGTTAGCAAATCACGCGGACTTTTTTTGACGTGTGCAAGTTTTTTTGGAGGGGACGAAATTTTTGAGTTTTTGAGTGGCAATTTGTTTGAAGGTCGTTGGTGTTTACCGATTACCGCGTTACAAATAAACGTGTTTGTTTGATTTCCGCTTCCGAGCATGGGTAATTGACCAAGGGTACAATGAAGATGGCTGTATACTGACTCCGTCTCGGCTCATCAAAACGCAAAAAAAGAACAAGGCTAAATATCCAGCCATCTTGACCGAAAAGTCTTGGTCAATAAAGGATTATTATATTGCAAAAAGATTTCGCTTTAATCATGAATGAATTGTTTGTTTCGAGAGTCGGGAAAAGAAAGCCAACTGTGTTTGTTGCACAATAAACCCACGAGAGTCATTTGTATTTTCTTTGTTTTGACTGTCTTCTCCCGACACTATCCAAAAGCTACGAACTCTATTAGTCCGCTCCATGTAATCAATGGCTTTCTTTCGCAGGATCCAGGCGGGTTATGTCAAGCGAGCAAGACTGGCCAATCCAATCCATATGTAAACAAACAGGTCTCATTCAGGTACATGTGCCGATTAAAACGTCAGCTGAAGGTCGGGTATCTTGAAACACTTAATGAATAGCTGCCACAAGACAATATTCACCTAAATTGTCAAAGTGTTAGATTAGATCTTTCTCTCTTGACAATTATACAATTCAAAGGAGGTGGAATAGGGGAAAAGGGGGGCCTAGCCCCCCTAGACAAAATATTTTTGGGGGCACGGCCCCCCTGGTTTGGTGCCGAAAATATCACCAGCGCGGCATGAAAATTGGAAAAATATTAAATACCGTGATCTTTTCACAAATCCTTTTATCAGCGTCCCGCTTTTTTGAACTGCTTTAGCACGTGTTAGCGAAGCTAATTTTTCAGCAGGTCTAAGAAATTAGACTAAGGGTTTAAGCTAAAAGATTCTAGACTCTGCCGGAAAAAAAATTAAAGTAAGTCACAAATCGATTATGGTCACACACAAAAATGAAAAGATTGCAAAGCTTGGTTGTACCAACAAACAAAGAGAATGGCAATTTATAAAAAATTTCAGTAGGGGTATGTGCATGGGTGTGTGAAAGATAAGCTCCCCTTTTCCAACCCCACCCCCCCCCCCCCGCAACGTTTCAAACGCCCCACCGCCTCTGAATTGTGATAGAATATGGAATACACTTCCCTTAGACAATATACAGAAATTAAACAGTTTTAATTTGTTACAAAATTGTTTGTCAATAGCGATGCTATACACTATAAGAACTAGCCTTTTTTGTAAGATTTTTACTATATTCTTTTATGATATTTGCGTAGAGCACCAAGTCAACTGGAAGAAGGACGGAGTATGCGTTAAATCTCAGCAAATTAGGAATCTGGAAGACCTTTCACAAAACAGATATAATGTCCCTAACCGATCATGGTCACAGAGGAAAACACACAGGAAAAATATCAGGGTGAAGAGCAATGGAGACTTCTAGCTAACAAATGTGGAAAAATTATCCCCAAGTATTTCAAAAACGATATGCAGCTTAAGAAACTCACTATACAAGGGAGAGGATCTGCTAATTGCCCTTAAAAACTGCTCGCATTTTGGTAGTGATTCAATGCTAAATATTCAGTTTATGTTTGAATAAGATCTTGTTATGAGCAGACTTGATATGCAAAATCACAATGCACGTGGGGAAAAGATCCCGGATATCGATTCCTTTTCAAGGAAAAACATTTAGTTGTTTGAAACGTAATCGAGAAGCAAAACTACTTCGAATTCTCATTTACGCTCGTGGATCGGGGTTATAACAGGAGCCTCTTCATGTAAGAATTCGACCGTTGAGGTAAGCACTCGCCTGTAGCATGTATTGATCATAAGCCTACTTTTTGAAACGTTTCGAGATAAGTTTCGCGAAAAAAATTTGTAGTTTCCTTGCGGTGAAGCTATTTATCTCCTCATCCATTCTTGAAAATATTAAAGTTCGATTTTAAAGTAGGACTGTTCAGGAGCTTTCGCTAAGAATTCTCTAATTCAAGTTAAACCTTCTTTCTCTGTTCCAATTATTAAGATAAACACTTCAAAAGGTGTTTACCAATTTCAGAAACTAAGTGTACCATAGTCCTGAGAAAAACATCAAGTCAACAATACCAGAGCGGTTAAAATGGGCCTTAGACTTAGAAAACATTTTGCGAGTTTTATTTACCTGCTGTGCTTGTGGGGTAATCAATTATTAAACGAAATACGCATCGCATTTATATGCCGTTTGCGCGTTACTACAAAAAACTAAAGTTTAACATACTTTTGCTTAGTCGGCCGCTGTTTTATCACCTGACATGTCTTCCCACCAACAAATGACGAGTTAGAGGAGAGACCTTATGGAAAACAATGTTACGCGATGATCTAAAATCGTCTTGAAAAATTATTTGCTTGCCAAAAGATGGAAGAGTTCGAAGCGCCAAATGAGACTGCCGACGCTCTTGCCAAGAAATATGCCTCGGAGAAAAATGACATCGTTTGCGGTTTTCTCAAGGAAAAAGAATTTATCGAAATGATGCATCAAGAAGAAGTGAATCAGCTTATTGAAAAGTTTGAGCAGGAAAAAGAAAGCATGCGAAATGAGTTTGAATTGGAAAAGAAAGACCTGTTGCAAGGATTTCATTCACAGCAGGTGGAAAAGATAAACGAATTTGAATGTGAGCAGGAAAGTTTGAAAGCCAAACACGCCAACGAGTATCATTTAAAAGAAAGGAAACTTGATAAAAAGTTCAAGGAAGAGAAATCAAAAATGAGACGCGAATTCGAAGATGTCATCGCAGATAAAAACGAAGAAATAAAAATGCTGCGAAGAGATTTGTTGCGTATGCAGAAGAACGGAGGCAGCTTACCTCGGACCTCGCCAGACTGCGATGTTTACATTAAACGAACAGAACATGAAACTGAGTTGAAACGAGCCAAGGAAGAATTCGAGGGTGAAAAATTAGAACTAGAGAGGAAATCTGACCGAGAAAAGGCAGAACTTGTGCAAGTTTTTACGAATCAGACCGAACGAACGAATAGTTACTTTCAGGAGGAGAGGCAAAGAATCCAAGAAGATCACCGAAAGGAATTACAGTTTAAGCTAGAGGTTACTGAAAGGTTGCTTTCCGAGAAATTTGAGCTTGAAAAGACAAGAATGATTCAACAATTTGAGCGCGAGATAAAAGAGCTACAGGAGAGTTTAGAAATCGGCTGTAAAGAGAAGCTTCTTGAAAAAGAAGAAGCTATTGATGAGCTAGAGAGAGAGAAAAGAGAATTGCTGAATGCATTGCAAATCGAAAGGTTTAGTTTAGCTCAGGTTTATAGTCGTGAACTATCTTTGCTTACTCAGCTAGATCGTCCGACCAAAGAGGACGTGGAAGTCGCTCTCATCGACGAAATTGCCAAACTGAAACAAGACCACGATGAAGCGCTTACTGAGATGGATGGACAACACAAGCAGAGGATAGAGGCAATTAAGAGGGGCCAGCAACCTATCAAAGAATTAGAAAACAAACAACGCAAAGAAATCGAGAACCTTAAAAAGCAGTTTGAAAATGAGAAAGAGAGTTTGGAGGCAGAATTCAGAAAAGAGCAGTTCAATTTGTTAAAGAGTTTTGAATTTGAACGAAATGACTTAGAACAACGATATGAAGAGATGATAAATGAGAAGGAATTGGAAATTCAACAGAAGGAAGACGACATGCGAAACATCTACGAGGGGGAACTTGATGGACTCAAGAAAATTGTAGAGGAACAGAGAAAAGAACTGGAAGTATCCAAGCAGAAACTGGAAGATTTGGCCGGTGAGATGGAGGAGTTTGCTAGCGAGAAGAATAGAATGGAGGAAAAATTTTACAAGGAAAATAATCAATGTCAAAACCTGGAACAAAATATGCAAAATGATCTGCAAGTATTCGAGAAAAACATGAAGGAAACTAAAGCATTACATCATCAGGAACTTGTTGCAAAAATGGAAGAGTTTGCCAAGGAAAAAGATGAACTGAGGAAAAACAGTGAAAATGAAAAGGTAAATTTGCAAAGGGAAATCGAAATTCTTAAGGGAAGGTTGGAACAAATCCAAAAAACACCAGAACACTTTATCATTGCCACCAGTGAGAACGTTCTGGAAAAGGACTTCGTTGAGGACGACGCAGGTGATATCGCATGCAGCTACGCAATGGGGAGCAATGAGCCTAAAACAGTAGAAAACAAAATCCCATTAGGAGAAAATCAAGAAGAAGAAGAAGGCCAATTAGTGGGGAAGGAAAATGATGGAGCGTTTTTTGAAAAGACAGAAAGGAAAGAGGAGACGCGACCGCAGCGGGTCCAACAAAAAGATGTAAGCAAAGGTATTCGGAAAATTCAAGAAAGATTGAAAGAATGTCTAACTGATAAGGAAAACGAGGATACCTTGGAACATCTCGGCACATCCAATAAGCGACTAAAGGAAGCAATCAATCAGGCCATCTTGGAGCTGGACAAGCTTTGCGATGACAAAGTTGAATGCGATGATGTGACCCACATCAGGTCACAGACAGTAGTTTCCCCCTTCGATCGGCTTCTAGCTCTGGATGAGCATCTGACCGATGAAGGAACAGGTGGAGAAAATGACAATGCTAGTAATGACCAGGTTAAAGAAAAGATCAAAGCTGTGTTGAATAATGCACACTTATCACATGAAGTTGAAAAACTTCATCTAATAGAAAGACACCAGGAAGAACTCAACGAGCTACTGAAGGAACTGGCAGATGAGAAGACAAAAAGAGTTCAAGAGACACAGCTAGCACTGAAATATCTTCAAGAAAACGACCAAAATAGAGCTAGAACCTTGGATTGTGTAACGTTTAAGGTCACCGAAGACAAAGGAATAACAACAGATGACCTTCAGGTCAGGCAAGACAAAGGCGGTTATGGGAGCATGAAAAGACCCAATAGTGAGAACAGTACACACTCTTCCTCAAACACTGCGGAAGAGGTGAGGCAAGAGAAAAAAGAAATGAAACGATCAATCGAAGAACTGGAAAGGCATTTCAAAAGTGAAAAGTCGGAACTAATGGAAAAACTACAAACACAACATAAGGAATTTGTGATGAGCACTGAAGGAGAAATTATTGAAAATCTTCTGAGGCAGAAGTCTAATTTGGAGGAAGCTTTCAATCTAGAACGATTCTGCTTAGGCAGACTTTACTACTTGGAAATGAAGGATGAACTAGAGAGTGCTCTTAACTGCAAGACAGACAAAATGAAAAAGGATCATGATCTTGACAAAATGGAAATTATCCTGAAATACGAAAAAGACATTGCAGACTTACAAACTTTACTGTCGGAAAAGAGTGAGATGGAGCTAAGATTGTTGCAGGACAAAAATGATACACTGAGGAAACTCCTTGATGCGCAGAAAAGAAGCGCTCCTGAGAGGAATAAAGCTAAAAAACGACGGAAAGACCAAGATCGACTTGAGAGAGAGAAAGAAAACCTGGACCTTACAATTCCACTGAAGAAAGAACTAGCTGATTTACAGAACAAAAGGCAAAAAGAACATGAAACAGCCGTTGCCAATCTCAATAACGCCATTGATTTATTGAAAGAAGTGTTATCCAGCACTCAATCCATCTCAGAAGGAGAAGAAAAGCAAAACAACCGACAAAGATTTCTTAGTGAAGACCCCCCGCGTTTGGTGGTAACATCACCCATAGGAAAAGCGAACGTCAGAAACTGTAAACGACTTTTGGTATCCGATGATGAGATTTGCAACAGAGAAGAATTAAGGGCTGCCCTGGAGAACCTTATCGAACTGGTTCTCAACGACGAAGATTCTCTTTACGATTCTGAATCCACTTCTGGTGCGAGCTCAGATTTAGAATCCGAGGATTCTGGTCCGACAACTCCAATCGGTGAAAGCGACGAAGGAGCATATTCTGGTCCTGAGTCAACGGAGGATGATGCATTAAATATAAAGAAATCTGAGTTAGATTTTGCCTTTAATCTCGAGAGATTCAATCTGAGCAGAGTGTACTATGGAGAATACAGAGACAGTTTAAAGAAAGTCATGAGAAAATTAGCTAAAGCTAAAGACTCGCTACGCAATAAACGAAACGATCTAGAGAATGAGATGCTGAATGGCATCAAACAATTAGTCGACAAGACGCAGTTTGGTAATCCTACTAAACAAATCCTAGTAACCAAACGGAACATTGACACCCAGACATTTGATATAAATGACATACCAAGTGCTGATCATGATAATTTGTCTGAGCAAGGTACTGAAGGTGAGCGCTCCTTAGAAACTGAGAAGAGAGTCGATGGCTCTTTAACCAGTAGGGGCGATAATGAGACATCAGAGCTCTCCCAGAGAGATTTGAAGGAGGAGGAACAAGAAGACACCAAAAGAAAGCTCGATGACAAGAGAAACACTCCGGGTGAAAAACCTGACGAAAGAGAAAAACAGCTGGTCCATGGCTTTCAAGACGAAAAACTAGCCACGGGGATTCCTCAGGAGAAGATTAATCAGGGTGACGAGAACAAGCGTGAGGATCATCTTCAAAACAACGATATCCAAAAGGACGACTCTGGCGAGGGAATTGGACCTCAGCCTAAACCAATCTTTCTTGAGGATGGAAAGACTTCGAACAACGCCAGTGACCGAATTGGCCTCGATCCAGGGCTGGGGAATAATCTCAATGATAAGAAAATTGTCGGAGAACAAGGAAAAGAAGATACTTTGGCAGGAGGAATAGATGAAGTCTACACTGGTTCAGGTTTACCAGCTAAACGTCCGGATGACGGGTCTATAGGAAAGCCTCAACGCAATGAGGGAACAAAAAAAGAGGAGGCGTTCCGAGGGAATAAAGATGAAAATGAAGATCAAGAAAAAGAGGAAAAACTCAAAACAGAAAACTCGGTGGGTGGGGAAGAAGAATTAGGAAACAATAAATCTCTTCAAAAGAACGAGGAGAGACTTGATGGCCATGGCTGGGAAACGTACCGCGAAATAAAAAACCAAGATAAAGATGACCAACAATCCAAAGCACAAGCTTTCGATGAAGACAGTATCCCGATTTCAGAGCATTACAATGATAATAAAGAAGAAAATGCGGGAGATGATCAGACAGAAAATGAAAATGGGTCGTCTCTAATGGATGGGGATTCAAAAAGAGACCGGCATGAAAAAGATTATCCCAGTGAAATGAGAGATGAGGGAACAACAGAGGGAGAAAACTATAAAGAAAGAAGAGGCAGTTCTGAAGAAGATGGAACCGATACTAAAGTTCTGACAGGGGAGGAGAAACCTTATATTTACAGGAGAGATGCAGCATGCCAAACTATCGCAGAAAACGACTCGGTTACTACTGGCCGTGAAATGGAAAGTAAAGAAGCTGAGGAAGGAATTTCTTTAGATGAAAGTCCCGATAACTCTACCGCGTCCATACGAGTGCTAGTATCTGATCCAAAACTACTTAGGCCCGAAGAATCAAACCCAACAACTCAGCCCTCTTGTGGGTCACTTGAAGAAGGTGAGAACTTAGAAAGAAATAAGGAAGACAAAAACTCGCAGAAACCCAGTAACGAAAACACATTTGATTTTCCGGGAGATGACAATCTTACTGATTCCTGCGGAGCAGAATCCCGTTTGGCAGTCATCACCGAAGACGATGAGTCCGAATTACCACAGAGCAAATCTCCAGTTGATGACCAAGATCTCATAAGGCAGCTGAATACTAATAACAAAATGCTACAGGATAAATTCAATTTACTTTGTGAATTAGTGGGAAAAGAATTTGTCGAAGAAATTCCAGAACTTAAGAACGAGAAAGTAGAAGGTAAAGATCTATTAGAAAGTATAAATGATCTGTACACGGAGAGCGAACAACTTACAGATGAATTGAAGCAAGTCGACGCTCAGATAAGAGAACTTGCTGCAACAGGAAGCGATTGGCTTGCAGATCTTAATAAGCGACTGGAAAACGAGGAAATTGAAGTGCTGCGTTCACTGGGGGAAATTGAAAAATGTTTGAGAAGGAATGACGATAAAAAATTGACTGAGCATCTCCTGAAAGAAAAAGAGGACGTCTGTACAAAACTTGATGAGATCAGTAATCTGTTAAACGAACAGAAAGAAGCAATGGTGGAGTTAGGAAGCAAGGAGGACAAAACGATCTCTGGGCTCATGTGCAAGATGGATGTTTTAAAAGATGATCTCAATGAAAAAGCACAACAACACAAATATAAGAGCAAGGCGCTAGAGGCAGCAAAGAAGGCGTCGGGTGAGGAAAAGGAAGACTATCAGAAATCTTTCATTAATTTGAAACTTCAGCTCGCAGCTTTAGAAGAAGGAATTCCCAAAACCAAGAACGATGGGTATCCTAAAAGACAGAGTAATAATGAGTTTCCGACTGAAATAATGTCGGTTGTTAAAAGTAATGCAGACGCAGAAGATAAGAGAGAAAGGCTTGAAAAGGAAATAAAGAGGACAGAAAATGAGATTGAGAGATGCGGCAGAATGCTAGAAAAGAGAATCAACAGATTAAGGCCCTTCAAACGAAAACTGGCACGAATCAGGAGCTCTCTTGATTTAATGGGTACGCTACCAGATAACGAAAGCAAAAAAGTACCTAACGATCCGACGGATCATGTCGACGACCCTGTAGATATAGACTCTGAGCCCCTCTTTGTAGATAAACAACGACTTTTCGATGAAGCAGAAGGTATTAGAGAAAAGGAAGCAGAAATCGAGAGGAGAACTGAAGAACTGGACCTTGGAATGAGTAAAATTGACCTACCATATGAGCTTAAACGTGAACTTACTGATGATATCACCTCAGCTGAGAAAGTGGGCATGACTCAAAGATATAAGGTCGCAGCTGAAAAGGAGTTGCAATGCCTGAAAGAAAAAATCAATGAAGAAGAAAGCAAACTGAGAGAGGTGGGCTACAGCGATCCAATACAACTCATCCAGGCTCTGGAGGAAAAACAAAAGCTATTAAGAGGGAAAGCTGGGCTGGACCAATTACTTAAGGGTGACTCAAGTGGTGTGGACGAGCAAAACCCTGATGTTGATCAGCTAGAGTTACTCTTCTCGCAAAGAGAACGTCTGTTGGAAAAGATCCATGCTCTAGATAGTGATATTTCGTACGAACAGCACAATTTCATTGATGCAATGCAGTTCAAGAACAATGGAAAAATATATGGAGACTCAGACTCCAACATCAAGGGGCTTATAGCGAGTAAAGAAAATCTATTTCTAGAGCTAAAGGATACCAACGAGAAGATATTGCAGAGTCTAAACACAGGTGCTCTGAGAGGACCACAATCTGAATTTATTGAAGAGCTTGTTGAGCGAAAGGTAAAACTTGAAGACGACATAAATAAATTTCAAGATTCAATAGATAATGAAATGGCACGGGCCTCTGAGATGTTGGTTGCTCTTCTTGAACAGAAAGCCGAAATTACGAGAGAGTTTAAAAGTGACACAGAACGTGCTACGGACGTTGTAGAGAGGTTACAAGAAAGCATTGCTGATGATCCCGACAAAAACGATAACAAGAGTGTTTCAGACGAAATTAAAACATTCGTCAACGAAGCATGTTTGATTCTTAATCCAGAGACAACACCAACAATCACTAAGGAGAGAAAGGAACTGTGCCATAAACAACAATTGATGGAAAACCTTGTCAAAAGAGAAGCTGAAAAACTAACAGAAGCGAAACGAAAGGGGCAAGATCTCATTGAGATTGAGCGTGCTCTTAAAAATGCAATTGAAGAAAAGTTTCCTATAGATTTCAGACTTAAGGAGATGGATGAGCACGATGCTAAAGAGGATAAAATTAAGTTACCTTCTAAAATGAGAAAGCAGAATGAAAGACAAGCAGATGCCAAAGAACTAGCAAAATACCGAGATAGTGACACCACGCGGCGTACGACCAGTGATGACGCACTGATAGAAAAATCCATTCAAGAGATCCAGAAAGAGAAGAATGAAAGAAGTGAAACAGAGCTACCTTTGCCTATGGCTGATGAAAAATGTGAGGAAGAGATGGGCATAGCTAACAAAGAACTGAATGAGGAAACTGAAGAAAAGCGCAGAGAACTGGAAGAGAACCTTTCTCAAATAGACAATCGCCTTGAAATCATGTTGCAAGATTGTGACCCTTCAGATGAGCCCCAAAAATCTGTCCTTGAAAATGTTACAACTCTGATTGCCACAAAGGCTAAGCTACAAGAAGACCTTCAACTAGCACAACTTTTTGAAGATCTTTTGAAGCAAAAAGAACTTTCCTCTGAGGAACAGTGTTCTGGCTCGGGACCAAACAAAGACAGCTATCAAAGAAAAATAAAGCTTGGAAGTGATCTTAAAAAGCTTAATGATATGATTGATCGTAGAGAAAGAAAAATACGAAAGATAGAAGCGGAAAAAGACGCCAAAGAAGAACAATTGAAGATTTTGAATTGCGAAAGAAGGGAACTGGATGTAAAAATGCAACTATTGAAGGAAACGATTACAACTGCAAGGGCAGAAGTAGAAGCAGCATTAGAGGAGATGCAAGTTAACATTAGTGGACAAGAGAGGCTCTCGGACGAAGAACAGCTGGCACTAAACCAAGAGTTGGAAGTGTTAGAGAATGCGATCGAACAAGGCAACCAGGAGCTTCAAGAAGTAGAGGAAGAATTAAATCTTCTCAAGCAAGAAGTCCACGAAAGCAAAGATTCCATCCACATGGACATTCTTGACCTTGAAAAGTCGCTAGTGGAAAAAGAGAGTTTAAGGGATTATTTGGCTGAAATCGATAGAGCACTCGACGATAACTACGATAGCGATTCAAATGGGCAAGAATACCCCGCCAGTATTGAGGAACTTCGCGAGAAAAAGAACAAACTAAAACTTAGGTTGGATGATGTACAAAAAGAGAAGACAAAGTTGCACATAGGATTCGAAGACGAGGAAATGAACGAGGTCATGGACGATTTAAAACAGCAAAAGAGGGAACTTGAGGCACGAAAAGAGCAAATCTCTGACATAATACGCGAATCAGGTGTGGTGGGTATGTTAGCTGAAAAAGTAAGAAAAAATGGGGACTCCATGCCACGTTTTCACATTCACGGTATTCTGGCAGATATGGCAAGAGGTGAGAAGACGTTAATAGAACTGATAAAAGAACGGCAGGATTTAAAACTTGCTGCTCAAAGACAAAGCGAGAATTTAAAAAATCTGATCGATTTGTTGAGTTCCAAAATTGGCGAGAATCTAGTCAGTTCTCTCGTAACACTTGATACTGAAGAAAATGAATCGGAGGGCAAGAATCAACATCAAGCAGTGATTGACGAAGTAGAAGCTAATGGGGTAACAATTAGTGACATACTCAATGATATGAGCGAAGAAAATAAACAGCTCAGCGATATTAATGGCGAACTAAATTCCGATTTGGAAACGCTTAAAGAGATAATTGGTGAGGAACTAATCGATGCATTGTTGAGTGAAAGACCACCGAGTGAAGAGGCAGAATTTGAAGGCGTTGTTGACGCGGTACGGAACCGAGGAGAGACTTTGGAAAGCATATTGCGCGAGCAGAAGGAAACAAATGAGTTAATAGGAGACATGCTTGGAAAAGATCTGTTACGTGATATCCTTGATATAGAAGACAAACCTCACAATTCCAGTTGGAACATTTCAGCTCCCGCAGTCATGAGGAAATATGATGAGGATCTTGAAAACGTGATCAAGGCATATGAAAAAGAGCTAGATAATCTATCGCGTGAAAACAGCTTGCTGAAGGAGAACCTGGGCACAGATCTTTCTCGAGCTCTTCTACAAATGAGCAAAATGCCAAAGACGCCTATTAGCATCGAAGGTACAGAGCAGGAACTGCAACCTGGGGTTCAAGACGGGAAAATCACACGGGATGAACTGCTTGAAAATAAGACATTGGCCTTAGAGACTACTCAAGAGAGTGAGTATAGTAGTCAAAAAGATGCAGATAGCGACATCACTCCTATTGAAGAAACGGAAAGCGAAATAAGAAAGAAAGGAAAAAGGAGAAGGAAAAGAGAGATGAAAAGGAAAGCTGCAGGGTATGGTTCTCCTGAAGTCGAGACTTTAAAAGATAAAGACCACAAAATACAAACAAATGTGAGCATTTCTGAGGAACTCTTCACTGGAAATAAAAATATGTTGGCAGATGCAGAAACTCCACTGCAACTAGATGGAAGATCAAGTATTGAGCCAAATTACTTACCACCAATACTAGATAAAATTTTGTCATCGTATTTCGATTCTCCAGCCGATAGACACACATCTGATTTGGCTGTCGAGGAAGAAGAAATAATAAAACAACCACTCAATGCACCGATTATAATGAGAGCTAGTGGGAAAACACTTGAAGACGTCATAGCTCAGTACGAAAGAAATCTTGAAAAACCAGTAGAGGTCAAAGAAAATAAGGAAGCAGGAATGGATGTGGAATCTAGTATAGCAGAGCCAGACAACATACGTGAGATGGACGAGAACGTGAAGGGTATCGTTGACGCTCAGGAGAAAAACATGGAGATGCTTCAAGTCCTGAAGGAAAGGCTTGGAGCAGATCTTGTACATGCCTTGATAGATGATAAAGAAGAAGGTCACCTTGATGATCTTGTGAACGATGAAATTGAAGCAAATGATAGTGAAATGCATCAGAACCAATCTGAGATCACTGAACAACATGACGATAGACAACCTCAAAAAGATAAAGCAGTCTTTTCAGCAGAAGGAAGTTTGACAGACGTAATGGATGATAAAGAAATCGTATTACAGCAAAACCAACAGGGCGAGAGAACCTCAAACGCGAGGGTACTGAGGGCACCGAATATTGCCTTGGAGAATAGAAAAACTCTTTTTGATGTCATAGCATCTTATGAAGACGGACTGGATTCTTTGCGGTCTAAATTAGGACCATCCTTGACAAATACTCTACTGGGCATGGAGACACTGAGCACTGTGGAAGGAGGAGCGCTAGACGACGAAGAAGGGGCGAAAGTACCTCAAGAAAGTCTTACATGTGGAGAAACACACGAAGAGAGAGAAGAAAAAGCACCAGATAAGGACCTCGCAAAAGAAAACGATATCGCACTGCCAGACAGAGGCTCTGTACTATTTAGCACTGAGGGAGTAAATTGTTTGGAAAAAGAGTTACGGGCACCTGAGCTTATGGCAACGAGCGGAAAGACTCTCGAAGAGGTAATAGAAGATTACGAAGACAGGATTAACGAAGAAATCAGCGAACTTCAGAGCCTAGTTGGTTTGTTGAAAGACAAACTTGGCAACGACCTTTATCATACTCTACTTCCACATTCGGATTTCAGGGATGAGGAGACATCGGGAAAGGACGAGACAGATCAAGGACTCCCAACCAAGCGCGATCCGGATTCCCTTGATATAAAAAGTGGTGAGTCGGAACATGATTTAAAATCTACGTATTTGCTAAAGGACGACGGTGAAACCGTGGAGAATATCTTGAGAAAGTACGAAAAACAGATAGATGAACTTTCGAGCTTAGTCACAGGTGAGGATTACGGAGACGTATCAATTTCACAGCTGATATCAAATTACGAAGATAAGATATCAGATCTGGAGAGAGATAACGAGGCACTGGCAGATCGATTATCTGGTCTAGCGAAATTGGTAGGAAGAAATCTTCTTCACAAGTTGGAAAATGTGGAAAACGAAGATTTTCAAAAGAAAGAGGAAGTTGACGAAGTGGGTCAGAAAGATGACATTAATGCACCAATAATGATGCAAAAGAATGATCAAACGCTGGAGAGGGTGATAAAAAGTTACGAGAAGGAACTAGAGGCTTTGAGAAAACTATATTCAAACCAAGGCGAAAATACCTGTATGGAAGACATTGTAAGAGACTATGAAGAAAAAATCGATGATCTTAAAAGCAAAAACAAGGATGCAATGGATAACTACAACACACTGGCCAACAAAGTTGGTAATGACTTAGTACAAGATATCTTGGCATCACTGCCCGACGAGGATCATCAATCTGACGATGAAATGCCCAGCGCGAACAATGCTAGTCACCTAAATGCCCCATTCATCATGAAAAGAGATGTCGATTCATCTCTACAAGACGTTCTTGAATTGTATGAGAAAGCATTAGGACTCTTTCCGGGTACTCCAAATGAAGAGAACTTTGTTGACGCCAAGATGAGTACATTCGATAACCTTAAGAAAGAAAATGAGATTTTGAAAGAAGCAATTGGAAACCAGGAGGTCACGGACCTGATCCTGACGGCCGAAGAGGAAACTCAAGCTACAGCTCCTACAAAACGTAAGCCGGATTCTTCTAAATCCAGTGAACATTCAAGTGGGGATGGTTTGGATGACAAGCCCGTTTCTCCCGATGAAGACAAACCACACGATACTGAACTCGAGCGACACGAAGACCCAACAACCACAAATGTCTTCAAAACGCCGGAGAAGGAGCTGGAAACAATACAGAAGTCACCTACTGCCGGGTCAAAGGAAAGTGATTCATTTACAGAGCTGATAAAAGACCTCGAGGATAGGAGTGAGGAATTAGAAAATGAGAAGAAACATTTGGTGGAAATGATGAATCACCTTGAGAGAAATATCGGACCTAACCTTACGTATGACCTACATAATTTGAATAGAAGTGACAAAGAGTCTGATACGTATACTCTCGACGACAAAAAGTCTTCAAACTTAGAGGCACCAATTATTATGAAAAATGAAAACAGAGCGTTGGAAGACGTCCTAAAAAATTACGAAAAAGAATTAGAAGTCCTTCGAAAACTGGTCCCAGACCAAGGAGAGGAGGGAAATACCATATCAGGTATCGTGAAAGACTACGAAGACAAACTTGAAAACCTCACTAAAACAAACAATGCTCTCGAGGATGGGTTGCGTGGACTTCGAGGAAAGATTGGTGATGGACTCTTTGAAGACCTACAACCAGAGGTTAACAATCTTGAAGTAATAGATGGGTACGAAACCAGCGCGAAGGAGGAAGTTGGTCAAGTAAAGACGAAGAGAGCCCTGAAGGCCATTGAAATATTAAATAACTCTCAAGAACCTTTAGAAGATATTGTGGCAATGTACGAAAAAGGTCTTGAGAACCTCAAAAGAGAAAACAAGGTATATACGGATGGTATCGGTAAAGATTTGGCCGAGGCTTTATTGGTAATGGCAGAGAAGGAGGACTGTTTTTTGTCAAGTCAATTTGATGCAAAGGAACTGGAAGCTCTTTCTCCCTCAACTGAAGATTTGTCATACAAATGTAGCCCCACCGGTGAATATAAAGACGCGAGAAAGTTTACAGGTACATGCAAGGAAGATACACAGGGGCCCTCACGTAGCAAACTCGACACAGATGACAGAAAAACACATTCGGATGAGCTAAAAGCTATTTCACTTCTTGAAGATGAAGGATTGAATCTCGAAACAATTTTGAAAAGGTACGAAAAAGAACTAGATGCACTCGGACAAATAACTACTGGGGAAAACGAAGATGACGTCAACGTGTCTGACCCAATTGCAAATTTGCAGAATAACATCGAAAGATCAGAGGACGAAAAGAGGATTTTAATGGAAAGGTTGCAACATCTCGAAGACACCGTCGGTGCAGAACTATATGCCGCGTTAGACTGTTTTAAGAAGGAAAGAGAAAAAGATGATGAGAAAGTAGACTCCTGCGATGAGAGAATGGACATAAACGTGATTAATGTGATGAAATATGAGGAGAAGAACTTAGAGGACATCATAAATAACTATGAAAAAGAGCTGTTGGCATTAAGAAAGCTGGTGCCTGGTCAAGATGATGAAAAGTATTCAGTAGCTGACGTTATCAAAGAGTACGAAGGAAAAATCAAAGACCTACAGGAACAAAATACGGACTTGAGACTTATCCACAATCAGCTTGAAGAAAATATCGGAGGCAGTCTTTTCGAAGACCTCAAAAGCGCCAGGAGACCTTCATCAGGAAGCACAGAAAAGCTAAGTGAGGAGCAGGAAAGAACAGAAAAGCTGCAAGCAAAGAATAGAAGGGTGCTTCCCTTGGAAAGGTGGATAGAGTTTTATGAACAAGATCTTGATGAAAAAGAAAAAGAAATAAACACTTTAAAGACCTTTGTTGGACCAAGGCTTGCCAAATTTCTGTTAAATTTAGCGGTGGAAAAACAGATACCATTGTTCGTTGATTCACAAAAGCAAAGTACAGTCGACTGTGAAGAAAGCAAAGTGCCGTTTACTTCGATGTCACCAGAAAAAAGACTTGAAGGGAATTTTCAGTCATTTGACGACAATAATAATGATGAAGAGGACGTTGGGTCAATTCCTGGCTCTGATTATCTGAGAGCTCAGTTACACATAAGAGATGAAGGCAAGACTGTAGAAGATGTCTTGATAAAGTACGAAAAGGAGCTGGGAATAAGATCAAAAGAGCTGTCCGCTGGCGACGGAGTCTCTGTTCTTCAAGTGGCTGCAGACTACGAGGAAAAGATTGGTAAACTGGAAAAAGAAAAGGACCACTTGTCAAGCAGGCTAGATGACATAGAGCATAAAATTGGAACTACACTTTTAAATAAAATAGAGCAAAGGGAACAAGAGAAAGTCTCAGTTGTCAACAATGAAAATCAAGAGGACGATATGGCAAATAATTTAAAGGCTCCAGAGATTGTGCGGAGTGAAGGAAAAACTTTAGAAAATATTATCAACAGGTATGAAAAGGAGCTCACCGCCCTTAGGAGTCTAGTACCAAAAGACGGAGACGAAGTTAGTTCTATAACCGACATCGTTAAATCCTACGAAGATAAGGTTGACCAGCTAAGGGCAGAGAGCGAGAGGAAGAGACTTGATTCAGACAGACTGGTGCAACGGATTGGCCCCAAACTTGTTGGAGATATAAAAAAACTGAACGAAATCAGTAGTAGTGAGGAAAGCGATGGTGCCATGCAGCCAGATAACAGCTCGGAATTCAGGTTCGAAAAACAGGACAAAGATCTAAAAGTAACCAAGATCATGGATGTAAAGAAGTCAACTTTGGAAGATGTTTTAGAAACCTACGAGAATGCACTCGGAGTTCTGTTGAGTGATGCTTCACCATTCTCCGATGAATTAAACACAGGGAATGTCATAGCTGAATACAACAACCCTGTCGAGGAATTACAGAAAGAAAACGAACTTCTCAAAAATAGCATTGGTCCAACTCTGTCAGAACGACTATTAGCTATCGCAAAGGACGATTACAGTGGTGCTCACAAAAATGAATCTGAAGATGGAGAAACTGTGGAGATAAGAGACCCCTGTTTAGACGAGAGCAGATTTTCCAAGACCTCAAAATATCCAAGCAGGCCTCGAAGTAATCTTTCATCGCCAGTGGAAACGACAGCTGAAATTGTCATCATAGAGGGAGGACAAACAATAGAAGACATCTCAAAAAATTACGAGAAGGAGCAAGGAGTTCTGAAGTCACTTGTTCCCGACCAATCAGATAAATCGGCGAGAGACCTGGAAAATCCAGCGTTGGAGATGGAGAAGGGGAAAGAGGATCTAAAAGCTCCTTTTATAATGCAGAAAGAAGGCAAATCCTTAGAGAACATCCTGAGAAAATATGAAAGAGAACTAGAAGCGTTACGAAAAGCTGATCCAGGAAAAGAGGGAAAAACATGCACGATTACGGGAATAGTCAATGAATATGAAGAAAAAATTGAAGAATTGAAAACCCAAAGTGAAAGCCTGAAGGACGAATTAGACTTTCTTAAAGAAAGGATTGGTCCGGAACTTGCGGAGGACGTCATGTCGATGAAAAGAAATACAGCAAAGGGTGGAACAAACGCCACTGAGAGAGGACACAGATCAAACAAAACACCAAAGTACAAAGCTATGAAAATCATGCAAGAAAAGGAAACTACCTTAAAAGATGTTTTGGAGTCGTACGAGACAATGTTAACTATTAAATCTGATGATGGTGCATTTTCAAGCGCTGAACAACTGAAAATCTTGAGAGGAAAAGTTGGATCAGAGCTCACAAACGAATTGTTGCTTCCTCAAACAGAGACCGAGGTAGGAATGAAACAAAAGTGGAGAGCAGTCACAAGATTAAAGGAGGAAAACACAACCCTTGCAGATATTTTAGAAACCTATGAACTGGAACTGGAGAGATTAACCATAGAAAAGAATGCGATTGAGGCATTAGTCAAAGACGATGAAAATAATGGTCAATCTGTTCTCGACGTAATTTCACAATACGAAGATGAAATTGAACATCTAAAGAGCCAGAATATTGAAATGGAAAGTAAAATGTCCACATTGATAGCAAGAATGGGAGATAATTTGGTGAACGACGTTCTCAGATTGAGTTTTAAGGAGAAAACGAGGTTAAAGTCGTCAACAAAAGCGCTCAAGATAATGGAAGATGAAGAAAAGCAACTTTCAGTCATTTTGCAGGAATACGAAAATGAGATTGGAAAATTGTCAAGAGAGAATGAGACTCTTAAAACGATCGCCAACACAGAAAGAGGTGTTGAAAATGGTGACTCGATAACAAATCTTGTCACAAATTACGAAATGAAGATTCAAGAACTCGTCAAAGAAAAACAGGATATTGAAACAAACTTTGGTATGTTAGCTGATGGGGTAGGACGAGATGTGGCGGACAAAATCTTAAGCCCTAGTGACGCAGAGGAGACTTTGCCTCTAAATGCTCTAAAAATAATGATAAACGAACAGAAAACCCTTGCTGAGGTAACAAAACAATATGAAAACAGTTTACAGAGCATGAAGAGAGAAATTGCTGCCATGCATCATCTTGTTTCTGAGGATCCGGAAAAGTCATCACTTTGGGATAAGGTATCAGAATATGAAGATGAGATTTCAAACTTGAAAAACAAAGTTCGAGAGCAAACTCTGTTGGAGAAGAAAATAGGAATGGACTTGGCACAACAGCTTAAAACACTGGGAGAAAATAAAACAGAAGGGATCGTTCTCAGGGCAGTGGAGGTCATGGAGAGGAAAAGCGATACAACCCTTGAAGATATCTTGAAAGACTACGAGAACGAATTAGAGAAGAAAGATCACGAAATATTAACACTAAAGGAATTAGTGTCCGGTGATATACTATCGATAGCGACATCCCAAGAAAGTGAAATAGATGAACTCAAGAACGTAAGAAAGATCATTGCCAAGGAGCTTGACGTATTATCTGATAAAGTTGGAAGAGAGCTTGTGAATGAAATATTGAACACATCGAATAAAACACCAACAACGGAAAGCCACCGTGGTTACCATAATTTAGTCCAACGAATGGAAGATGAAGAAAAGTCGCTCGCAGATATTTTAGACGAATACGAGATGGAAATCGTAGAAAAGCGCAATGAAAACGACGAGCTTGCCAAAAAAGAGGCTACGTTTACAAAGCTCTACGATAAAATCGGCAGCGATCTTTTAAATGAGATTTTGATGGACAATCTACCCGAGAGTTCCCGAACGGACGTGAAGCCTCCTTTTGAAGCCTTGGCATTGATGGCGGAGGAAGAGAAGACCTTGGGAGAGGTTATTCTCGGCTATGAAAGAGAGCTGAACAAGCTTAAAAGGGAAAACGGGGCCCTTCATGCATTGACAGAGAAGGAAAGTTTGGCTGATCGTTCAGATCTTGCATGTTTTTCAGAATATGAAGAGAAAATTCAAAAGCTTAGCAGTGAGAACCTGGAATCCAACAAAAGGCTGCAAAAACTAACTCTTACGGTAGGAGTGGAATTGGTTGAAGAGTTGCTGAACTTACCCGATAGAGTAAATAACGTTCCCTTGGAACCTATTAATGACTTGCAAGCGTTGAGAACTGTCGAGGAAAATCAAATTACATTGGCTCGTGTTTTGCAAAACTACGAAGACCGACTAAGAGAAAAAGGGAATGTTGGCGTTGGTCCTTTGGTTTTCAGAAAGGCTCTGACCGAGGATGTAAAATTAGCTCAGATAGTTCATGTTGACGAGAAGGAGCCAGTAATTTCCATTTCAGAAGATGAAAGAAACCCAAAATCTCAATACCAAGAAGCTGAGGAAATGCTCACCCTGGAAAATAGCAGAGAAGGCGAGGAAATTAAATCAGGCGATCAGCACCAAGTTAAAACACTCGTTAGCGAGAACGAAGCTTTACGCTTCAAACTGAGACGGCTATCCAAGAGGGTAGGTGCAGAACTTGCGGAGGAACTTATGAGGTCACAAGAAGACGACAGTAACGATATGAACGCCGCTGTCACTTTTGCTTCCGTTAGGGAGCTTGATGCTTTTAATGACGTTGTCACAGAGAGAGTAACATTAGCCCAGGTGTTGGAAAGCTATGAAATGCAATTGAAAAAACCACGTCAGGTAAAAATGACTGATTTCAGTGGGCCTGTGGTCGCAAGTCACATTGTTTGTGAAAATTCAACAGGTGCCAACTCGGCGCCCACTGACGAAAGCGGAAGTACTGATTTAACTATGCCAAGCAGTCAAATCTTAGAAGAAGACTGTGAAATTAGTGACCAAGACGATGTAAACCATTACTTTGCTCCCAATCCTGGTGAGGCAAACTTGGTACCGAGTGAAGAGAGAACGAGCTTTAGTGATAAACTGAAGGACACGGACGATCGTGAAAAGGCAGATTTATGTGATATGGATATCAGTGCGCTGAAGAACCTTTTTCCAAAGGAACCGAAAATCACGATACCCAACCAAGAATCTCCACTACCACTTCAAGTTCAAGAAGTCATAAACGAGGAAATCCTAAGCGTGGAGGTATCAAGGCATGAGGAACATTTCAATCTCGAGTATATGGAAGAATTGTTTAGTGATGATTTACCAGAGGAAAATAAAAACGATCAAAGTGAAGTTCCAAATTCAATCTGGTCTGAGAAGTATTTAGCAGAAACAAAAGCAGCAACAGAAATCGAAAATGAGAATGAAGATTTAGATAGTTTGCGAGATAGAGTAAAGAAGTTAGAGAAAGCGCTTGAGGAAGAGACGAATTTAAAACAGAAATACGAAAAAGATATTCAGGATTTGCTTCAAGACATTGTTGACCTGAAGATGAAGAATGTAGACGATGACGACGGTGAAACGCCAGAGGAGACACGGAAAAGGATAATGGAAGAAATCGAGTTGAAGCAGGACAACAAACAACTTCAAGAAGACTTAACAAACGAAAGAAAGAGAAGATTGTCCATAGAAGAAAGCAAAAGGGATTTGCTTGATGAGCTTAACAGCTTGATGAGAGAAAAGGAACTTCTCTTAAAACAAAAGAATGATGACAACCAAAACGGAAAACTTTTAGAAGATATGATCAATTTAAGGAAAAAGATCGGAGAACTCGACACAGAAAACAAACGTCTAAAAAAAGAAGTCAAGGAATTAAAAGAAGCATTAAGCGAGGTAATTGTCACTCATGATGAAGAGAAAAATAAAGTACTGGAAGAATGTGAAAAAGAGAAATCAGAGATGATGGAAGAGTTGGTGGCTTCGAAACGTGAGCTCGAGTCCCAGCTTCAAGAACTGTTTGCTATGAATGACGATCTTAAAGGAACCATTAACAGCCTTCAAGAGGAACTGAGAGAATCAAGTGAAAGGTTCTCCGCAGAAATTGATGTTCCAAACGAAAATGGTGAAAGTGAAACCTTAAAAGACATCAATCACGGGGAGAATAGGTTGTTAACGCAAACATTGAAACAAGAAGGTGAAGACGAAGAAAGAAGTCCATCAATAGAGTTAAAAAATCTTGACGAACAATGGAAGACAGAGAAAGACGAACTGCAAGAAATATTCAAAGCGGAAAAAGAAAGGCTACAAAAAACGTTTGATGATGAATTGAAGAGAAAGCTAGCTGAAAATGACGAGCAACACAAACAGAGAATCGAAGAAATGACAATGGAAATAAATCGAAAGTTTTCAAAAGAGAAAAAGGAAGTTAAGGCGTCTGTTGAGAGAAGGATATACGAACAGTTACTTGATAAAAACATTGCAGCAGAAACCGACTTCCAAGAAATCCTTTCTAAAATCTTACAGGAACACTCTAAAGAAATAGAAAACGTCGAGAATGATATACGGAAAGCAGAGGAAAGATTCCAGGAAGATAAAAATAAACTGCTAGAAAAAAACCATAGCGAAAAAGAAGCACTAAAGAAGATGCACGAGGAAGAAAAGAAAGTTCTTGAATCCACTATTCAAAACCTTCTTAAAGAGGTCGTGAAATTGAAGCACCAAAGAAAAGAAATTAGGATGATACACAAAAAAGAGAAAGAAACTATGGAAGAGATTTACGAACGGGATAGGATAAAGCTTAAAGAGGACTGGGAACTATACAAAAGAGACTTATTGAGCAAACTTGAGGAAGAATTTGACATCAAGTTAGCAAACGAGACGCAGAAGCTTGAGAAAAATTTTGAGGATTTAAAAGAGCAGTTGGAAAAAGCCGAACATAGGAGAAAAGAACTAGAAGATCGTCTGAAAGGATATGCCATCGATAGTGACCAGGCTAGAGTCTATGAGGATGACAAGGGTGGTCGGAGTGGCCAAGAGGACGAGGTTTATGCAAAGGAACTTAGATCCGTGAAAAAAACCTTAGAGGAGGAATATGATAAGAAACTGAAAGAGCAAAAACTGAAGTTTGAGGAAACACTGCAGGGCCTACGACGAGAGATTGGAAATCTGCAAGAAAAGCGAAGACTAATTCAAGACAAGATATACAACCAAGATCCCTCCCTTGTAGATAGGAACTTAGTTGAGAAGAGTATCGCTAATTACAAAATGGAGATACTGTCTAAAATGGAGGAGGAATTTGCGCAAAAAATAGCTCGAGAGAAAAAGTCCCTTGAAGAGACAATTAGTGAACAACAGTTAGAAATCGATGAACTGAAGAGGCAACGCTGGGAGCTGAGGAACCAGCTAAGGCGAGATCGAAGCAACTTAGAAGAAGAGTTTGAACTCGAAAAGGAAAGAATGGAAAATCAGTTCTTAAAGGAAAAGGAAGAGCTAAAGAACAAGCTTGAGGCAAGATTACAACGACAGATGACAAAGCGGGCAGAAAAAGTCAATAGAGCAATAAGTCCCATCTTTACCGTGAGTATCATGACGAAAATTATTTACTAAAGGACCAACCGCTTGAAATCGAATTAAAGAACTCAATTCAAGCGTAGTGCAAGATGAATTTAGTAGTCCAAGCTAGAATTTAATGGTGAAAAACTTCTGACAAGCTCTTTTGGTTAAAAACTTCACACGAATTTTCATTAAGTAACGCTTGACTGTTTAAAACAAATCTAGGGAATTTTTTTTTGTCCGTAGCGCTCGCCTTACCTTTTATCTTTTTTACTCCAGGAATCCCCTTACAGCCCACAAGACTCTCCTAGAAGGCTGAGATCGGAAAACTTGGCTCTTAGAGACGACAATCAACGACTGGAGCAAGAAATGAGGCAATTGACCAGCCAACTTCAGACCTTGGAGTCCAACTTTCAAGAAATCATGTCTTCAGAAAGGACGAAGGTATGAAACCCTAGAAAAATAAATAGCACATTAGTGTATTGCCAAACTGAAAGCGAGATTGTTTGCAATCCAGGCCTTCATTGTGCCAAGAATAACAAGGTACTTCAATATTTGCTGTGAAGTAACCAAGGCCACACTATCTTAAAGATATCTTACTCATCGTATTTTAAGCCTCTTTTAATGAAGATTTGGTCAAGTAGATTTAGTATTTTATCATAAAAAGCTATGACATCGTCGTTAGTTTATTCTGTTACTACCTTACAATGATAGTGGAATATACTTATATATTTTCAGATTTATCACAGTAATAGAAAACGACTTTCTTTACAGGTTGAAAAAATGAAGAGAATTCAAGAAAGAATGCCTAAAAAGGTTAGTCAGACGATACATACGAAAACGGCATCAAAAGAGAGAGCGTTTTGAAGCACTTCATCGTGTTCATTAAAGTTTGGGATCGCAGTCACATCATACATATTTGATGATCAATGGCGAGCATAGATCGTGGCTGATATTTTGGATTAGTATATATCACTCAAATGAAGAGGGCTTTTCGCACGCTGATTGGCTGGTTTGAAAACTATTAGTTTCGAGGAACAGGAAAGATATACGAGCATTTTTCCGCGCAAAATAGGGCAATTGTGTTAAGTATCCTTCAAATATTTACAACGCGCGAGAAAATTTTTTCAAACAGCCTACCGTTTACGGTGTGGGATGTTCGCTTTTCGGTGTTCTCTAATACGATTTAAAGAACAACAACAACAAAAAATCCCCCTTCTGTAACAACCACACAACTGTTCTCATCTTCCATGAAATTTCTGAGCGCAGATTTTTCCATATTGGACGTAAGATCTGAAAATTGGAGAATATCATTTGAGGTATATCCTCGGATTTCCCCAGTTTTAGTTTGGAAATATTCGGTCACGGGATGCGCCTTGACCAATCGCGCGCGAGCAAACATATTTTGTGAATCACTATTACCCCTAGTCACCTAAACTTCGGTGGATAACTGTTTTAACATCACAGTCATGTCCAAAGGATATCCTTTGCTTAGGAAAATTACGTCTCCCGTCATTCACTGTTTAAATTCAAAATCTCATTGCCATCCCAAACAAAAACTACGCGTTTACAACTCGTCATTTACCGTAATTAAACTTTTTTATCGACACAAATATAATGGTCTCACGTTTTTTCGACGGAATGGCAGGGGTGAGGCGGTAAGGAACAATGTTACCATTGTCGATGTTGCTCTCCTCTTCCAGGTTACCTTCTCAGACGAAGTAGAAACAAGGAGCTTGGGTTACACCGCTGGTGATCCTAATGAAACGGTGCTGCAAGAACTACGCCACAGAGATTCTCAAGTCAGAGAATTGTTGGAACAAAAACACTTTTACGAGGAAGTCCTGTCTGAACTCTGCGAAGAAGCTGGGCTCTTCGAACTTGATCAGAATGTTGTAGTCTAACTCGAAATAGGATCG
Source organism: Stylophora pistillata (assembly GCF_964205215.1). Lineage (NCBI taxonomy): Eukaryota > Metazoa > Cnidaria > Anthozoa > Scleractinia > Pocilloporidae > Stylophora > Stylophora pistillata. Next base: position 10,797,513 of record NC_142522.1, on the reverse strand, counting down.
ATATTTTACTTATTGACGAAGAGCACACTTCCGCATTTAAATTCATCAGGATATTTAATAATCATAGCTTCAGATTGCGTTATAATATTGATCACGAGCTCGTAATTTCATTGATATCGGAGCTAAATTTTAGATTTTTATTTTACCAAATATTCAGATTGAGCTTTCATTTAGCGAAAATTAACTGACTAAAATCTTTGCTATCTACTTTAAAGAAGATCGTTTGTTTCGCTCAAATTTTTACCTGTGTGCAATTATTTATTGCGGAATGAAAGTGTGGAAACATGCTTTTAAAATTACTAAATGTAAATTTTAAGCAAAATAGATCGTGTTGTTAAAGTGAAACCTGAAAACAGTAATATTTTGCAGTTTATGCAGTAATAATAGTAATAGTAATCAAAGTTTAATGTCTTTACGTGGGGCATGGTTACCCATATTGCCCGAGCCAGAGGCTCATGTATGAAACGCAAGACAACAACCCACCCATCCCACCCCAGGAGAGAACATCCATCACACAGTAATCTCGTGCGTGGGAAATTAACGTCTCCTACCCCTAACCCTACGGAGACGGGACCTCCATTTATTCGTCCCTATCCGAGAAGAATAGAATATCTAAACCATTTCTTGATGTTATGGAAAGGCAGCATATTCTTCTCAATTATTTTAAGACCTTGACTGTTGGTCCGGCCGGGGCTCGAACCCTCGACCTCCCGCACAACAGTCCAGCGTTCTACCCATTGAGCTAACCGGGAGGCGGTAGATAGAATTTTGTAGTGTAAGGGACTAAAATTGTAACTAGGCATAGTTGTTTATCGTGCTTTCATTAGTGTTTACCTCTAAGATATTATTTCAGGATTGAAATTAAAAAGGAACTAAGAACGCAACCTAAACCATTTCATCAAAAATGTGTATAACATTATTTGAATGAAAACTTTTGCTAGAATTTGTTTTCGGTAAACAGATGACAATTTCTAAGCAGCCTTTTTCACGATAACATTCAAAAAGAAAATTTTCAAGAGCATCCTATAACTAGCAGTCTTGTATTAATCAAATCTTTAAATACACTGGTTCAAGTCAGAATTGTATAATGTATGACATACATTGGTGTGAAGAAATAGAGGACCAGGTGTAAATAGTGAAGCGGTTTTAGTAGTTTTATTAAATTGCTAGAATTATAATAGGCTGTCAAATGAACTGTTTTAAAGCAAACGAAATAAGATTATTGTGATACAGTTGAAAACATCTCGACGGGACTTATCAAAATTTTGCGCCCTAAGGTACAACTTTTTGGTTCCTTTGGAGGTAAACAATAAACAGAGGACAAAACTTTCCACATGTTCCCAAAGTGATAATCATTCCACGACATGGCCAAAATCGTACGTGATAAGAACTTGGAAAGTGATTTGTAAATTTTGAAGCACTCTTGAAGGCTTTTTTTCTTTTTTTCAAATAAAATTAATAGATGCTCATCTGTGGATATCAATCTACAGGGAAGAAGTGAATTAAGACGAGAGCCATGCTGATTAATCAAAGGATACACAGCCTGCAATAAACTCCCATTATAACCTAGAAGAGAAAAGGGAAAAAGGAGTGCGAGACGCGTCTTTTTTGTCTCCAAAGAAGTGACAATCATTGATTGAGTTGATCAAAATTTTCGTGATCTCGCAATATTGCAAAATAACGCCACTAACAGAGTTCAATAATTGTTTTGTCAGTCCACTTCTGAGTTATTTTTTTATATTATTCTTGAAAATCACTCGACCTGCTGCACTTTCAATTAAAATGCGGGAACAAAATTGAGCACGAACGCAATAGTCACAGTTAGACGGTGTTTCGCACCAGCAAAATTATTTGTATGCAAAAATTTGCAGGTGACATGGTGGTTTTTTCTCATTAAAAGGAAAGGAAAAAAATGTCGAGTAATTGTCAAGATGAAGAAAGTTTAACTCGAAACTTAAAAAAAGCCCAAGTTTTGCTTTGTGTTAAATGAACAAAGATTTCCAGGTAGCATTGTGGTTTTGTACTTACCTTCTTTTTTTGATAGGGTAATTAGTGACGCTAATGAATAATTTACCAATCTACCACAGAATTAAGGGAGAACCTTCTATTGACAAATATTTGGGCTATTAAAACACGACAAATGTCAACTTTGAACCAGTAGCTTTTCAATTACAAATAGTAGCAAATGTTGAAAAAAAAAACGGTTTAAAGCAAGCCGTGAGATCCAGTAGAGATGCACTGCAATTCTCTTAAAGCAACTTTTGAATTTTGCGATAAAATATAGACAGGACATGAAATTCCAATTGCCCAAAATCTCTCATTAAAGGTGGATTCTTTTAGATGATTTTCCCATTGATCTTTGTTTATCCAGAACCTGCAAAGTTGACTTAAAATCTTAAGGCACCCGCAAGCATTCATAACCATCGGAATAAAGACAGAAACAGTCGATATTTCAGTTAGCTTACGCAGCAACATATCAGCATTAAGCTGATGGCATGTTAATCTCCCCAAGGCATTAAAGAAATTTAACACTTCACCCTAGAAAAGGTCGCCGACGTTGACTCTCTTTCAACCTTTTTATGATTTATTACAATCCAAAATGGTGCGAGTAGGTGAATCGACGGTAGGGTAAACGCCCAGGCGAAGATCTAAACAAAGCAAAATCCATCCCAACTGCTGTGAATCTTTTTCTTGTGGTAGATATGTTTTAAAAACAACAGACGAAGATGGTAGACAAAACCTTACAGGTGATGCAAACCGAAAACAACCCTTCCGAACAAAATTTGCATGAAAAAGCATGCACGGAGACAGCGAGCTCAGCAAAAGAAGGACCCGTTACAATGGCATCTCAAGAAGTGTTTGAAATGGAAAGTCAAATGGTAGGAGGCCAGATTGAGATTCAAAACGGTGGATGCCTCGAGATGACGTCTGAGATGATAGGTGTAAATGTGGATTCTCAAATGCAATTTCAGATGATGAGCGAGCAACAGTTGGACTCAATGAACGGTGAAGGAATGACAGTCATAATGCAGTCACAGGTACTCGATGGACAGCTGTTCGACATTCAAAATGGGGTTCAGCATCAAGTAATAGACGGACAACAAGTAATGGTAGGAAATAATTCGGGGCAAATGCAAATGTCAATGTCATCGACGGGAGAATATGGCGGTCAAAATTTGCAGGTAGAGGGGAGCGTTATACAAGGACCAGAGATATTATACAGTCCAACGCAAGTAATAGAAATGACAGCAGAAGGGATGAATGGTTCAATAATACAATCCCAAGAGATTGCATTTGATAGCAGTAGCCAAATGATTAAAGTTGAAGGAATGTCCAGGGGACAAGGCGGAATGATGCAAGAAATGTCACCAGGAATCAATGAACAACAAATACAGATGCAGGAGATGTACGTGCAAGGAATGTCTTTGCAAGATATGTCAGTGACTATGGATGGAATGGCTATAGAAGGAATGTCTATGCAAGGAGTGGGTATCGAAGGAATGACGATGGAAGGAGAAAAGGCTATGGAAGGAATGACTATGCAAGAAATGTCTATGCAAAAAATTCCCCTGGAAATGCAAAGTCTGGAGATACAAAATCAAGAGATTGCATTTGAAGGAGGCGAAACCCAGGAACAGCAACTTGAGATGAGTGGGATGACAATACAAGGAATGACATCGGAGATGAATGGAGGAGAAATACAAACTCAAGAATTCTCAATGCAGGGAAAGGGAATGGTTCTACAAAGTCACGAAATAGCATTTATGGAAGGAGGGAGCGATCAGCAACTAGAGATGAGTACGATGACCATACAAGAAATGCCAGCAGTGGACGGTGAGTACCAAATTGGAATGAGTGAAATGACGATACAAGAGATTCCACTGGATATGGCTGGGGGAGAGACCCAGATACTGGAAATGTCAATACAGGAAATGCCTTTAGAAATGCAAAGTCAAGAAACAATACTTGTGGATAGTGAGTACCAAACTGGGATGAGCGAAATGACGATACAAGAAATATCACTGGATATGGCTGGAGGAGAAACCCAGATATTGGAAATGTCCATGCAAGAAATGCCTTTGGAGATGCAAAGTCTAGAAGTTTCCCTTGTAGAAGGGGGTGAGATTCAAGAACAGCAATTTCAGATGAATGAGATGACAATTCAAGAAATACCACTGGATAACACCGGAGGGGAGACTCAGATATTGGAAATGTCTATGCAGGAAATGCCACTGGAGATGCAAAGTCAAGAAGTTTCCTTTGTAGAAGGGGGCGAGATCCAAGAACAGCAGTTTGAGATGAATGAAATGACAATTCAAGAAATACCACTGGATAACACCGGAGGGGAGACTCAGATATTGGAAATGTCTATGCAGGAAATGCCACTGGAGATGCAAAGTCAAGGAGTTTCCTTTGTAGAAAGGGGCGAGATCCAAGAACAGCAGTTTGAGATGAATGAAATGACAATTCAAGAAGTACCACTGGATAACACCGGAGGGGAGACTCAGATATTGGAAATTTCTATGCAGGAAATGCCACTGGAGATGCAAAGTCAAGAAGTTTCCTTTGTAGAAGGGAGCGAGATCCAAGAACAGCAGTTTGAGATGAATGAAATGACAATTCAAGAAATACCACTGGATAACACCGGAGGGGAGACTCAGATATTGGAAATTTCTATGCAGGAAATGCCACTGGAGATGCAAAGTCAAGAAGTTTCCTTTGTAGAAGGGGGCGAGATCCAAGAACAGCAGTTTGAGATGAATGAAACGACAATTCAAGAAATACCACTGGATAACACCGGAGGGGAGACTCAGATATTGGAAATGTCTATGCAGGAAATGCCACTGGAGATGCAAAGTCAAGAAGTTTCTGCAGTAGAAGGGGGTGAAATCCAAGAACAACAGTTTGAGATGAATGAAATGACAATTCAAGAAATACCACTGGATAACACCGGAGGGGAGACTCAGATATTGGAAATGTCTATGCAGGAAATGTCACTGGAGATGCAAAGTCAAGAAGTTTCCTTTGTAGAAGGGGGCGAGATCCAAGAACAGCAGTTTGAGATGAATGAAATGACAATTCAAGACATACCACTGGATAACACCGGAGGGGAGACTCAGATATTGGAAATGTCTATGCAGGAAATGCCACTGGAGATGCAAAGTCAAGAAGTTTCCTTTGTAGAAGGGGGCGAGATCCAAGAACAGCAGTTTGAGATGAATGAAACGACAATTCAAGAAATACCACTGGATAACACCGGAGGGGAGACTCAGATATTGGAAATTTCTATGCAGGAAATGCCACTGGAGATGCAAAGTCAAGAAGTTTCCTTTGTAGAAGGGGGCGAGATCCAAGAACAGCAGTTTGAGATGAATGAAATGACAATTCAAGAAGTACCACTGGATAACACCGGAGGGGAGACTCCGATATTGGAAATGTCTATGCAGGAAATGCCACTGGAGATGCAAAGTCAAGAAGTTTCCTTTGTAGAAGGGGGCGAGATCCAAGAACAGCAGTTTGAGATGAATGAAACGACAATTCAAGAAATACCACTGGATAACACCGGAGGGGAGACTCAGATATTGGAAATGTCTATGCAGGAAATGCCACTGGAGATGCAAAGTCAAGAAGTTTCCTTTGTAGAAGGGGGCGAGATCCAAGAACAGCAGTTTGAGATGAATGAAACGACAATTCAAGAAATACCACTGGATAACACCGGAGGGGAGACTCAGATATTGGAAATTTCTATGCAGGAAATGCCACTGGAGATGCAAAGTCAAGAAGTTTCTGCAGTAGAAGGGGGTGAAATCCAAGAACAACAGTTTGAGATGAATGAAATGACAATTCATGAAATACCACTGGATATGACCGGAGGGGAAACTAAGATACTGGAAATGTCTATGCAGGCAATGCCACCGGAGATGCAAAGTCAAGAAGTTTCCGTAGTAGAGGGGGCCGAGATCCAAGAACGGCAGTTTGAGATGAATGAAATGACAATTCAAGAAGTGCCACTAGATATGACCGGAGGGGAAACTCAGATATTGGAAATGTCTATGAAGGAAATGCCTTTGGAGATGCAAAGTCAAGAAGTTTCCGTAGTAGAATGGGGCGAAATCCAAGAAGAGCAGTTTGAAATGGATGAAATGACAATTCAAGAAATACCACTGAATATGACCGAAGGGGAAACTAAAATATTGGAAATGTCTATGAGGGAAATGCCACTGGAGGTGCAAAGTCAAGAAGTTTCCATTGCAGAAGGGGGCGAGATACAAAAGCAGCAATTCGAGATGAGTGAAATGTCTATACAAGAAATGCCCTTGGAGATACAAAGTCAAGAAATTTCTGTTCTGGAAGGGGGCGAGATCGAAGGGCAGCAATCTGAGATGAGTGAAATGACCATACAAGAAATTCCGCTGGATATGGCTGGGGGAGACGTACCAACAAAAGAAATGTCTATGCAGGAAATGCCTTTGGAGATGCAAAACCAAGAAATTTCAGTTGTGGAAGGGGGTGAGATTCAAGAGCAGCAATTTGAGAAGAGCGAAATGACTATACAAGAAGTGCCACTGAATATGGCTGGAGAAGGCGTTCAGACTCATGAAATGTCTTTCCATCAGCTGCCAGTGGAGAGGCAAAGTCAAGAAGTTTTCTTTGTGGAAGGAGGAACAACGCAAGCAGAGCAGCTTGAAAGCACAATGCAAGAAAAGCCATTAGAAGAGGACGATGCCAGGAGAGTTACTGAAAGTCAGAAACAAGTTCAGTTGGATAATAGTCTCATTCAAGAGGAGCAGGCACCTGTGAAACAGACAACAGAAGCTGTTTCGAATATTGGAGAATCCAGCTGGAGTATAGAGGAAATAGGAACCTTAGAGGAACAAGAACCTGAGCAAAGTTGGAGCATGGACGTAGTTGGGACAATTGTTGACCATGAAAATGGCCATCGGTGGAGTACAGAAGAAGAAGGCATTATGACCCAAGAAATGATGTCAAAAGATAATAGTCAGAAAGTTGAAAAATCCGTCAAGAAGAAGAAACATAATCAAGCGAAATCTGAAGAGGTTCAGTCTATCGATGACGTTGCATCTGTTGTTGACAACAAAAAGAGCGAAGCAATGAAGTCTGACGAAGTTGATAAGAAGGTAATTGACAAAAAAACCACATCAGATCAAACTGAAGTAACACAGAAAGAGACCTGCGATCATAACATATTAATAGATCAATTCCTGGAAAGAATTACCAAACTTGAGAAAGAGAAAGAGTATTTAGAAGGACGTTACGACGAACTACGAAAAGAGAGAGAAACTTTGGTGATTTCAAGTAAGGATAGACTGCAAAGGACGGAGGATCATCATCATTGTTGCGATATCTTGAAAGACTATAGTAGCTTGATAGACTACATCACGACTCCGAGGGATGTCTCATCACAGGACTACAGTAGGGTGCAAGGTTATGATTTTACCCAGACTTGCGATGTCCATGAAAGTGTTAGAGAATTTAGTAGGAATTCAAATCAACTGTCAAATGACTGTGAGTATTATAAATCCAAGTGTGATCAAATAAAACGTGAAAAGGAACGCCTGGAGAGAGCTTATGAAAACGAAAAGAAGCAGAAAGAGGAGTTTGAAAGGGAATACCAAACTGAAAATGACGAAAAAGTTTACCTCGAAGAAAGGTATCAAGAAATGTTGGAGAACATAAATCGATTTGATGAAACCATCCGGTCCCTGAGACGTGACAATGAGTGCTTGCAAAGCAAACTAAACGAGTGGGCGTCATCTCAAGCTCGGACACACACACTGGACATGGGAATGTTGACAGTACAGCGAGATGACGATGATGAAGATCTTGCAGAATATAAGAAGAATATTCTTGCGTTAGAGAAAGAGAACAGAGAATTCAGGTCAATTCTAGACGTCTTAAGTAAGAAAAACGAGAGCCAAGAAAGCTTAAAGAACATCGAATTTGGACTAGCACGAGAAAATGAGTTTATCGAGTTAAAGCGTGAAAGAGTGAGGTTAGAGGGGAACATAAGAGAGTTGAAAAGAACAAACAAGCATCAACAGAATAGGTTAGAAGAAATAAGAAGAGAATCTTTAACAGAGATTTCTAAATTGAAAGATAAAATCCGAAAATTGGAATGGTCTCTAAAAGAAAACGAAAAAACCCTAGATGACAAGGAGGACGAGATATCTGGTCTGAAAAAGCGACATTCAGAAGAAATTTATGGCATTGAAATGAGACTGCAAAGTCAGATTTCAAACACACTACTGGTAAAGAACCAACAGAAGGATTTACAATCCAAAATAGAACGGCTGGAAGAAGAGAGGAACAGACTCAAAGAGGACTTAAGAAATTCATCTGTTGGTAGCAGGGATCGATATTCTGGCGCAGACTTGGAATACCAGGATATTCAAATGGTTCGTCAAAGGTACGAGGAAGAAAAGAGAAGCAAGATAAGGCTTGCTAACGACATGAAGTATCTGCTAGCTGATATCACGGACCTTAAAGAAAGAAACCACAGACTACAAGATGATTTCCTTCGAGAAAGAATGGAAATAAAAGCGATGATAGAGAAACAGGCCAATGAAATTACTCAGGAGTATCTGACACAGATCAGCAAATTGCAGAGGTCACTGATAGATGAAACTAAAAGAAGGCAAGAGGCCGAAGCTGGCAGAAATGGGCTGATATACAGCGAGGAAAATCATACCAGCTCTACAGGTGTTCAGACGGATATGAATTCCAGGTCTGGTCAAGGTAACAATGATTTCCAGGTGCAGCTAGCCAACGAGATTAGACGACGAGAAAACCTAGAAGTAGAGAATAAGAAACTTCTATATAAACTAAACGAAATTCTATCGGCTGATGCGAATCACAAAGGAATTGACCATGCTAATTTCAAAGGGGCCACTTTGAGAGGAAATCAAACACACAATGTAGGGTCTTCGATAAATAACCAAGAGAGTGTTAAAAAACGGCAAGAACTGCAGAGTGAAATAGATGATCTTCGAGATAAGCTAGAGGTATCGAAAAACGAAGCTAAGAAGAACAAAGAGCTCAAGAGGAAAAACGAAGATCTTGAGGAAGAGGTCACTCGAGTGACTCGAAAGCGAGATGAACTCTTAGCTGGCCAGAGAAACCTCACTCGCGAAGTTGACCATTTGTCTCGCACACTGGAAGATGTGGAAAGGCGAAACAGAAAGCTTTCTGAAGAAGCTGAACGATTCACGCGGAAGATTCAGGAACTTGAAGATTCATTCCTTCAAGAAAAGATAACATTGACAAGAAATTACGAAAATGAGAAGGCTAGAGCCGTAGAAGAAGTAACAAAAGCAAAAGAAGCTTGTGAGAGAAGACTTCAGGTGCAAACAGAAACAACAAGAAGGCTTGAGGAGAAAATACTACGCCTAGAAGGACAAATATCAGCAAGCGTTGGGACTCAAACGGGGGGCTCCCTCACTACACTCCCTTCGGATAATGGCGCTACAAAAGATCGTAGGAGTCGCATTACTCATTCACAAGACGAAAAATTAAAGGAAGAGGTGGAACATTTAGAGGCTATGTTAAAAGATGCAAACAAAAAGCATGCAGATGACCTCAAGAATCTTGAGGCACAAAAACGACGAATGTCAGAAGAGTTTGACAGAGAGAGACAGTCATTAGAAAAGTACTTTGAAAAAGAGAATAGAACTCTGAAACAAAGGCTGCAAGATGTTGAGTCGAGTATCCGTGGAGACGGTGTGGGGTTTATTGGCATAGAAGGAGAGAGTAGAGAACACAGTATTAGCAATTTAGGAAGGAGATCTCCTCCAAACATTGAAGGAACAAAAGATTTACCTCGATTTCAATCCAGGAACGAAATATACGGCAAGAAATCTAAAGAAAGTGAGTTTCAGCAAAAAGTCCAGGAGATGGAGAGAAGATATGATGAAGAGAAAAGGGATATTTTGAATCGAGCCTCAAGGGAGAAGGCAAAGTTAGAGGACGAAGTAAGAGAAGCTAAGGAGAAACTTACTAGTTATCGCCGTTTACTCGAGGACGAAATCGAAGACTTGAAAAGGAAGCACCGAAAAGAAATAGATATACTAAATGAAGAGCTATTAAAACAGAGGGCCGAATTCGAGGAAAGACTTCGTACGGCGGAGTGTACCGTATCAAGAGGCATGATCGGTGCGTCGACCATTTATGACAACTCAAATCATTTTGATCAGATTAACGAAACAAGAAGAGAAGATGGCCTTCAAGACAAAAAAAGTCCCAAAGCAATGGTTGGAACGTCGGGAACAAAGAGAGATCGATATGGCTTTCAAGAATTTGATAGAGCCTTTTCCCAAGAACCCGGGAATCCAAATGATGTGGGCGCTCGAGACGGAAAGTCAACTAAGATAACAAGCCAATATGGTTTTGAAGATGACAACAGAGTTGGAAGAGGAAGAAAAACTGTTGAAGATGGTATGGGAGGAAGAGCTGGTCTAGAAAATGAAACTATAGTGTACAGAGAAGAAACGAGAGATTATCAAAGCCAGTCGCAGAACGAAAAGAGAAAGTTTATGGAGGCAATACATTCTCTGACGCAGGAGGTTAACGCTCTTAAAAATGAAAAGAAAGAAATGAAGAATTGCTTCAAAAAAGAAATGGAAAAGCTGACAAAAGTCAACGATGTCGAAAAGAAAACCATTCGGGAAAGAGCAGAGAGAGATAAAGATGACGAAGTAACACGAGTAAAAGAAAATTATGAAGAAAAATTGGCCTCTGAACGAAAAAGACTGCAAGGAAACATTGATGAATTTCGACGAAAGATAGCATTAACAGAAAAAAAAGTCAGGGATATGGAAGCCCAACAACGGAACGAGAGAATGCGTTACCAGGAACAAAAAATGAATGCAGAAAAGAGCCTTATCCAAAGTCAAGATGAGTTAAAAATAAAACTGGAACGAGATTACAGAAAGATGCTGATCGATGAAAAACAAAAATTTGAGCAAACAATTAAAGGATTAACGACACAAATATCTTTCCTGCAAAATCAGAGGAAAGAAATTCAAGATAAGTTGCATAAGAACGATGTGGCAGCCAATGCTAGCGCAAAAACAGAGCAGGAGTCAAGAAGCAGGATGGTAATTCAGATGGAACACGAGTTCTTTGAGCGGGTGCAACGCGAGAAAAGGCCCCTGGAAGATAAAATTAAGGACCTTCAGCAAGAAATCAATAAGCTGAGGAGGGAAAAATCTGAACTGAGTGATGTTCTGGAGGGTGAAAAGCAAGAGCTTGAAAATGAGCGGGAGAAAATGCAAGCAGAGATGAAGAGAAAGCTCAGCAAAGCGAGAGAGGATATGGAGAGAAAGGCGAACGTTATAGGGAAGCATATGGTGGCAACACCTGTAAAAAGTGTCCTCGTAAGTAAATGTTAAACTGATTACTTATGTAAAGATGTATTTATGAAATGGTTTTATATGATCGTTGTACTAAAAGCCTGGCTCTTTTGAACAGGTTGGCTCCGAAACTTGTCATCATTGCGCTCAATCTGATGTTCGACAGTACAAGGAGCAAATCAACTTGGTGGAACAAAGGAATATGACTCTCAAAACCAAAACAGAGAGACTGGAGCGAGAGCTCAGAGTTATCGGTGACAGATTGAAAACTCTGGAAGTACGAAACAAGGATTTAGAAACTGCTAACAGGGAGGAAATGGTGAGAATGATATCCTTTTAATATTAAAAGTTTAGTTTTTTAAGTCAAATCAGATTCAGTTCCTTAGTTTGGTACCAGCTATGGACAAGAGGTACACTTCAATCATAAAGCCAACTGCTACCTTACTCATGAGAATCACTGAATTTGTTTACAGAGCTATGGCAAAGATGTATTCCGGTCAGGTTCTGGACGTTATGGAGAATCAGACATCCGCGGAGCCAACGACCTTTCAACTGGCTCAATGATTAGTGGCATGAGGACGGAAACCAGAATTTTTCAGCCAAACCTTTCTCCAAGACTGAGTTTGGCTAATGGCAGTTCTTTGTCGGGTTCAGGGCTATCCTATGGTGACATTCTTGATAAGGTTCGGTATACAATGCACACCACAGGAGGTATTTATGACGCTCTCAGGGGTCCAATGGCAAGCACAAGCGGAATGGTCAGCGGAGGGTTCCTTGGGGGTACAAGTTCTGCACTAAGGCATGGCAATCCAATAACAGGAGGCACGCTTAATCAATCGACGGTTTCTTCTCTGGGAATAAGAAATATCGAAGTTAGCAGTTCTCTCGGTAATGTAGGCGGAAATTTGATAGCTGAAGGAGTCGGAGGCGCCTCTTATGGCAGAGAAGGGAATCATTCACCGTCTGAACGGTAAAGATAGTGAAAACTCAACCAGAGGACTTAAGTCCAGGCTTTAGTGATCACAATGAGAGCAAATCTTTCTTTCAAGGACAATACAATGACAACTATTTTGAAATATAGGGCGTTGAGATAACTACAGGGGGTATTTTAAAGACCATAATTTATCCAGAATACATTGAACATCACAATCAGGAATTACCACGATGAAAAGAGTTCCCTTATGCTAATGTATCCTTCTTGGCCTTTCACAATCTATTATATAAACCCTATTAGTAATGTGCGGATTGCATGCTCAGTTACGTACCAAACTTCCTTAATTTTCAAAGTTGGCAAAGTAAAAGCTTTTGTTAATTACTAAGAAGCCGATTTTTTTATTTTTTAAAACGGGCACTTAAGAGATCATGTGATCAAACTGCCTCAGTTTGTTATTTTAGTTTCGTTAAGCAATAGTAAGAGATGCATTTGGTTAGTTAAATGCATTAAGCTTTTATAAGTTACAACATGCTCTGGTACCTTTCGTTCTAAATCTTAGTCACGGATATCGTGATTTTGTGTATCCTCTATGAGCTTAAATTTATTTTCTAGGAATTGTTTTTGACATGTTGATACTGTATATATCAAAGAAAGTATCATTCCTTTGTCAGGTCCAGTTTTTTTTAACCTTTTTGCAGGATTCGAATTGCAAATAATTAGATTGGGCACTTTGATTTTCTCTTGGAGGGATCGATACTTTTATTCTTCATATTTTTTATTATTGATTTCTACTTTAAAGGATAGGTTAAGTCGACGTTTGCACGAGACACATGTAGGGTTAAAAGTGATATCAGTTTCACTTATCATGTAATCAAATTTTATTTATGTCTGAATTAATGAGACGTTGTTGGAGCTGTAAAATCGTTAACAAATTTTCCTTCAGATACAGGGGTCACTTTGAGGGGTTTTTAATAGCCGTGTTGAATGCTTCAGTGAAGCACACAGTAGCTTTTAGCGAGCAAAGGAAAAAGATCAAATAAAGGGGCTTTGATCTTATACAGTGTGAGTTTTACATGTAGTGAAGATAATTTTTTTACTCATCACCAGCAAGAAATAGGAATTCTTTACGTGGGCTGGTAATTTCGGCGTACTAATAGTAGAATTTAGCATTCTTTGCATTTTATTTCAGTTTATTAGCATTCCCTCGGGAATACGTTTTGTTTTTCTTTCCCGCGTTCGGTATAATTTACATGTTGTTAATATTCTAGCTTTTTAATTTCATCGTTGATTTCACCATGATTTCACCGAGAGAACATCTGGTTTAGAGTTGCCTTTTTTGGCGGCCTACAGCGCCGATACAATGTAAGTTCCTAGTTATTAGGTTCATCGCGTTCGCTTTAGCCGCCTTTCAGTTTTATATTTCTGAATTTTGTAAACTTGTATTTTTGTTGGTTCTTCATTAGTTCAAACCTCTCCCTCCGATCGAGCGTATGAAATCATTGCTGTAAGCGGCCACGTAAGGACACGCCTTTTGGCAGTAACACTAATAAAGCATTTCAATAATCCTCCTGGAGCTAGGAAGATTTAAAGGTGCAAAATCAAAGTTTGTCTTTAACTCGATCTACACATCAATTAACACCCCCCTCCACTGGGTAAGGCTCAATGCCATAAAATTTGCATCGACACATGGACTGGAAGACCTTCATTTTATTCAATAAGTACGTCATTTGTCACGATCTTCATAAAAGCAGGAACTATTCAATCAGCTTGACTTCAGAACACTTTTTTGTTTCCTTCCTTCATAGCATCTTTAATGCATTGGAGAGGAGCCAGCATGACATTAACATTTTGCTGGTGCATAATTAGACCAAACCGCAAAACCACCCGAGTCCTAAATTCCTAAACCAACACCGCTTTTTAAAGTAGAATAAGTTCGCTCAACCTGGTGAAAAAAATTGCAGGACACGTTACGAAACAAGGCCATGGTAATTCTTAAAGAATTGACTACATGCCACCAAACGGATAACGGTAATTGAGGTTTTCCCTTTGTAAAATCCCGGGAGATTTGTGGTTTTACGTAGCATTTATATCCCACGGCTTTGGAGCAAATTGCATAAAAATGAAAAATGGCAGCTTATTTGTAGTTTTCCTGTTTTTTAAAATGGTTTGAGGGTAAAATCATAATTTCTCAGCAACAAGTCCCCACCCCCCTCCAAAAAAAGATTATTTTCTTCATTAGTTTGACGGGTAAAGCTTTGATTTAAGGTTACATTTCAAATTTATTTTTTTAATGCAATTTTAAATTACTGACATTATTGATGAGGGAAGATACATCTCCGCGTGACCTGCTAAATGGGAAATGCAAATCCATTTGACGTGACAAAACCAACTTCTCTGATTGGATTTCGCCATGGTTGACAATATTTTACTTAACCAACTGTTTACATCCTAGAGAAAATCGGTCTATGTGCCAGAACATAGAAATTCTTCGAACTGTCAACTAAGAAACGAAAGCTTTATCGTTGCAGACGAATCTGACTTAGTCCTTGTACAGAATATGTAGTTATTGTGTGCAGAACATTTTTTGAAAAGTCAAACTTCATAGAGTTCAGGAAACGAAATTCAGGTAGGTTTGCAAAATTATGATAAACGTTCGTTACGAAACTCCTTTGCACAATAATATTGGCAGCTGCTCTTTGCGCTAAGATGGATATGAACAACAGAAAAATACATGAAGGACATGCTTTCTGTACCAGAAAATTGGTGAACTGTCAGTCTTACACTTTTCATCAATCAAAAACTTGGATATTCAAAGTATTTCTCACTATCGGCGCTACCGTTTTGATAAGAGCTCTTAAATCTTTTTTATGTTAAAAATTGATGTGTTAATTCATTAGCTGGCAAAATTTTACAGACAGCAACAAGGCTTCATCTTTTACTTGTGAAATTCAAATTTGTGAGTATTTTCATTTTTCTTCCTCAATCCAAAAAAATTTACAATTTAACATTAAGATTTTATTAGAAACATATAAAGTGACAGTTTAAAAATAACTCCAGTCTAATTTTTACTTAAACTGGGTAATTATACCCAAAATTTGTTCTTGGCTGTTTTTCTTTGGTGTTTAAAACTAATATAGCAAGGTATATATTAAAGATTTAACCACAATCATCCAAATTCGCAGTTTTGTGCTTAAATTAGATTCGATTTGACTCTTTGGAGGCAAAATTCCGAAACCGTTTTCCTTTAGTAAATTAAGCCTAGCCCCTCGGAATAACTTGCAAGGACTTGGAAAGGAAACTTGACCAAAAAACAAGTACTTCTTACTGATCGTGGTCGAGGTACAATCTGTAAATTATGAACCAAGTGCGAGCCCCTAAAGCGAGCGGGTCCTAAATGGAAACAGGAGAAAAATGAGCAAAGATCTATAACTTACACAACACACTTAAAAACGAGGAAACAAGACAGTTTCTCTTTTCTCCGTGTCTGTGGAGTTTGCTTTAGAAAATGACGGAATAAAACGATTTCTAACAAGACGAAAAGAAGTCTACACGAAAACGCGCCAAATCGATTTCATCGTTAAGTCCTTCACAATTAAGTTTTAATCAACTCATGATCTTAAGAGTACAAAACATTCAATATTTCAATTTGTCACTAGTTCCCAGCGATTGGCGATAGATAGCGAGAGACTTAAGCGACTGAAAAAAGTAGCCTTGAACTGGGGCGGCCCGCATAGCGTAGCGCGGCACGCATAGCGTAGCGCGGCACGCATAGCGTAGCGCGGCACGCATAGCGTAGCGCGGCACGCAAAATTGATCAATCACAACGCACGCATCAACTGAGAAATAATGATTACAGCCAAGCTCAATGTTTAATTGGTTCAATTATCTCCCACTACGTCTTTGGCATACATTTCCAAATTAATTTGACATCGATTAAAAGCAATTTACAAAGGTAATACTGGACTCCTTTGATTCTGATTTACTTCGCTTTACCATTGTTCTAGAAAACTCGCACCACTCTCCTAACTAGTCACGTTCAGAACTTAGATCAACCACTAAATGGTGAGTTGGATTATCCCGGGCTTCAAGCAAAATGTTCGCGTTTATTTTAAGTTTTCACTGGCTTCTTCTGATTTTTTTTGTTTTTTGTTCTGATTTGCCTTCGTGATTATCTTGGATTTAAGTTTATGACATGCACCCAAAAAGCAAAACAAAACATTAACTACGATGAAAACGTTGCACCAAGACCTTGTTGAAAATACATAGAGAACACACCCGTGTCATAATTTAGCAATCATTGTCAGCATGTTTGTATGAAATACCATTTCTTCACAACCTTTAGTTTTCAAAAAACAACAAATTTTCTTTAACTCATACAATAAAACTCGTTTGTTATAAAATAGATTAGTGATAGAATGTGTAGGTAATCTAAACAAGACAAGAGCGTTAAAGATTATTTATGTGTCCTTATTAAATTAGGAGAATATCACAGACATGTCCGTGGTCGAAATCAATGAGTCCCAAGCCATAGATGGTTGGGGAAGTCCTTATTATGTTGAACCTACTTCATATTCCATGGTTACCAATGAAATTCCAATGGAGGGCCAAGGAGGAAGTTGGAGCATGGAAGTCGTAGGAACAATTCCAACGGACCAAAATAACAATGCGGAAATCGAGTCTCTTAATCAACGAATTCTGGTGCTGGAAGAGGAAAAGAAAAGTATCAATAATATGTATCAAAAAACGGTCACGGATTACGAACTATCGAAAACAAAAATGATGCAAGAATACGAGACAAAGATCGGGCAACTCAAAATCGAGCGTGATAACTGGCAAAAAAAGTACAACGAGTCTCAAAGAGAAGTGCAAAGACTTAAGCAAAAAATGTCCGCCATGGAAATAGAAAATCTTCGTATGATTGAAGACTTGAAGAGGGAGCTTTCAAACAAATGCAAGGTGGAGAAGGCTGAAATGGAAACCAGGTTTTCCACTGAAAAAGATGAAATGCAAGATAACTTTGAAGAACAAATACAGATGCTTCGAGCAGAAAACGAGGGACTGCTGCAGACGCATCAGAAGAGCACGAAAGAGTATGAGATGAAGATTGTACAAATTCAGCAGGAGTATGAGGTGAAACTAGGACAGCTTAAACTCGACATAGAAAAACTTGCGAAGAAGAATACCAACCTCAGCACACAAGTGACCACATGGCGCGAAAAATGTTCATCTCTTGAGAAACAATACGAAGAAATGTTAGCAAACCTGAGGATCGAGTTGACAGAAAAATGCCAAGTTGAAAAGGGTGAGATGGAAGCTGCCTTCACTAAAGAGAAAGAATCCATGATGGAAATTCACCAAAAAGCCCTGGATGAATACGAAGCGAAAATAACTTCAATCTCTGAACAATACGAGGAACAGTTAGCGCAGCTCAAAGCGCAGAAGCAAAAATTTGAAACAAGCTACAATGGTTCTTTGGAGGAAATTAGAGAGCTGAAGAAAAAATTGAACGAGTTAGAGGAAAGCTACGAGCTACAGATGAAGGAGCTCCAAGATAAGCTAAAGATGGAATACCTACAGAAAGAAAATGCCATGGAAAGTGAATTTGATACAGACAAGCAAGACCTGATAAACAAGTACAAGAAACTTGTACAACATGGTGAGATGAAAATACAGGAAATTCGAAAAGAAAACAAAGTGATTGTTTCGAAGCTGGAGGTAGAGAAAATACAGCTAATAGAGAAACATGCCGCTGAAATTCAGACATGGCAGGAAAAGGTTAACTCCCTTGAACAGAAGTACAAAGACCAAATGAAAGCTATGGAGCAGGAGCTGCGTGAAAAGTATGAAAAGGAAAAGACTGAATTTGAAGACAACTTCTTGAAAGAGAAAGAAGAAGTGATTGAAAGCCATAAGACCACGATTCAGAGTTATGAAACAAAATTGACAAGCACTCAACAAGAATATGAAGTGAAGATCGCTCAAATGGAAAAAGAGATAGAAAGGCTCGAAGAGACCAACAAGAAGAACATGGAAAAAATGGAGCAAGAAATTTTACTTTTGAAACAGGGTCACGAGAAACAGCTTAAAGAGGTCAAAGATGAGATGACAGAAAAATGCAATAAGGAAAAAAGTGAAATGGAGGAGAAATTTTTCAAAGAGAAAAACAGTTTGGATGAGTCCCACAAGACTGTAGTAACAGAGTATGAAGAAAAGATAACTAGTCTCCAAGAAGAATTTGATGCAAAAAGCGATGAGATGGAAAATGAACTGAGGAGCCTAAAGGAGTCACATCAAAAAGTTCTTGAGGCACTAAGACAAGAAATATCTGAGTTGGAGAGGAAGCATAAATTAAATACCAAGGAGCTTAAGGAGGAAATGACGGCTAAGTTCGAAAAGGAAAAGGAAGAATTAGAGTCAAGATTTTTAAAGCAGATAGAGGAGCTAAAGGTGTCCAATGCAAACACAGTTAAATCGTATGAAGAACAAATAACTGGAATCAAAGAAAAGTACGAGAAGAAATTGACAGATTTAGAGGCTGCCATGAATAGTCTCGAACAGAAGTATAAAGAAAAGATTCAAGGGCTGAGAGAGGAATTGTCAAGTAGCGTGGAAAAGTATGAACAGCTTGTTAAAGAAACGAAGAAAGAACTTCGACAAAAATATGAGAAGGAAAAAGACGAGATGGATAAGGAATATGCTGATGAGAAATCCAAGCTAACAGAAAGTCACGAACAAACTGTGGCTGATTACGAAAAGAAGATAGCCGATATGCAAGAGGAGATGGCTTTAAAGTTAGAAAAACTAAAAGAGGAAAAAGTGTCCTTGAACGAAGCTCACAGCCAAAAGGAAGATGAATTGACTAAAAAATGTGCGACAATAGAAGAGACTTACAAATTAAAAATCAAAGAAATTAAAACTTCTCTAAAAGAGAAATGTGAAACGGAGAAGAGCGAGCTTGAGGCAAACTTTGACCAAGAAAAGCAACAGCTCATCGAGAGACAGAGTGAGATTGTTAAAAAGTACGAGGTTAAGATAACAGATCTGCTGCAAGATTTTGAGAAAAGAAATTCTCGTTTTACAGCCGAAAAAGAGAAACTCGAATCGCAGAAAAAGAAACTACAGACACAGCTGGACAAACTCCGCAAAGAAATGTTAAAATTAAGAGAGCAGTACGAAACGACTCTGAAAACTACAAAGGAGGAAATGGCTGACAAGATGAAAAGAGAGAATGCAGAATTGGGAAAGCAATTAAAAAAGGAAATGGACATTTTGAAGACACAACATGCTAAGAAGTTACAGCAAACAAAAACCGAGAAAGAGTCTATAATATCTAAATTAGAGCAAACAGTAAGAGATCTGGAGACCAAAATAAAGGACTTGCAAAACCAGTATGATCAGAAGACAGCTGAGCAAACGAGAGAAAACGACAGATTAGCAGAGAAGTGCCAGAATCTAGACAGAAAGATTACAGAGGAGAACACCAGGCATAGAACAGAGACAGCCGAACTAAAAGAAGAAATAAAGAAACGTGAGAAGTGGATGGAAGAAAGCAAGAACAGAAGTGAAGAAGAGGTAGATAAAATGAAGGAAATTATTGCGCAAATGAAGGGGGACCTGGATCTTAAAAGCGTTCATGTGGCAACAATGGAGAAGGAGCTAGATCGAGTTCAAAACAATCTTAGGGAAAGTCAAGATGAGTTTACCTTACAGACAGCTTCATTTAAAAAAAAAATTAGCGGGTTAGAAAGTGAAAAGAGGGGTTTGTTGAGCCGTATACAAAGTCTTGAAGTTTCAAAGAGAGACACAATAGCTAATTATGATGAAAGAATCGTTAGAGAACGGAAAGAAATTGAATTGAGATACATGTCACAGGTATCAAAGCTACAGGATTCACTCACCAAAGAGACCCAGGAGAAAGACAAGCTTAACCAAGAAATCCAGGAGCTTCTGAGGGAAGTGACAAACTGGAAGACAAAATACAGCAATGCAGAGGAAGAATACAACAACAACATGGAAGATTTGAAGAGCAGTCATGAAAAGGACATTCATGACCACAAAAGCGGATATGAAGATGACTTAGCCGATGTGAATAAGCAATTGGAGGGAAAGGATTTAGCCGTTGCGACGCTGGAAAAAGGAAAGCAAGAGCTTACTATGGTGGTAAACGAGCTAACTATCACAGTAGCAAGACTTGAGGAGGAAGCTTCCAGGCAAAACCTTGAATGGGAGAAAGATACCCTCGCAATGAAAAACAAAATTGAGATGCTTGAAGATGAAAACAGAAAATTAAACAATGAATCGGAACGATTACGCTTGAAATTAGAAGATGCTGAAAGACTTCTCAGCGAAACTGAAGAGCAAAATGAAGCAACCATAAAAGACCTTAATACGAAGATTGAAGAATACGAGACAAAGATAAAAGCGTCTTTGGAGGTTGAGACAGCAAATCGTGAGATGCTTAACGAACTATCTCGCCTACGATCTCAACTTGAGAGTAAGACAGCCAAGGAAAGCAAACTGAACCAGGAGAATGGCGCCTTAATATTAAAAATAACAGAGTTGGAGTACCTTAATAGAAGAATTACCGAAGATCTAGCAACAATGGCTAAAAAATGTTCAGATTCAGAGGAAGAATATAAAGTGGAGTTTGAGCAGTTGAAAGAAAGGCACGAAATGGAGAGAGAAAAATACATCAGTGAAAAAGATAGGGCAACAGTTGAAGTGCACAGATTACAAAAGATCATGAGTGAGCTAGAGAGTACAATCAGACGCTTAAAGGACTCGGCCGAGTCAGCTAATGAGGAGAAAAAGAGAAACGAAGATCGTTTTAGCATTGAATTTCACGGTTTACTAGAAAAATACGAAAGTGAAAGGAAGAGGGCCGAGACGTTGAGGGAGGAACTCCAGCAGAAGACACACACTTTTGAGGAAAAGAACAGAGAGTCCAAACGAAAAATGGAAGAAGCCAGCTATAGACATCGAGATGAAAAAGAAAAACTCTTAAAAGAAAAGAAAACTTTAGAGGAGAGTTATGAGAAGCAGCTAAAGGATCTGAAAGAAGAAACAACCAGCGAGAGGGAGATTTGTGAAAGGAAACTAAGTCAACTTGAGCAAACATACAAGCACGAGATCAATACGGTTCGTTATGAACGCGAGCAGTACTTTAGAGAAGTAAGCAGTAAGGAAATAGAGAAGACCCGTAAGGAACTGGAAAAGGAGAAGAATGACCTGCAGCACGAATTCCTAGCGGAAAAGAAACAACTAATTGAAGACTATAATAAGAGGATTCAAGACGAGAACAGGAGGTTTACTCAGGGCGAAGAGAAGTATAAATCTGAAGTAGAAACGCTCACAAGGGCCAAGTTGGAGATGGAGAGGAAGATATACGATCTGGAGAGGACGATTGAAAGGACCAAAGAACAACTGACGTACCGCTTCACCGAAGAACGTCGTAAGATAGAGTACAAGCTAGAAATGGAGTTGAGGGAAGCCAGGGAAAAACACAGAATAGAACTCATAGAACGTTCGCAAACCGATATGCTGGATATGGAAGCCAAATTTAAAACTGAGAGGGAAGAATTTGAAGAGAAAATCCGTCTTGACTACCAAGCTAAAATAACAAAAGAAGTATCAACTCGGGAAAAGCAACAGCAGGATTCTTTCCAGAAACTAGAGGCTGAATTTCGTGCAGAGAAGGAACGATTGCTGGAGGCGGAAAGAAAATTGAGGATGCAAAACGAACTGTTGTTAAGGGAAAAGGAATCCTGGCTTCAGCAAAGTCAGAGGGACAAAGATGAAATGTCCGGAAAATTGGAACATGAAAAAGAATTGCTAAATGTTACCTTGGAGGCTATGTCTAGGGAGCTTTCCAAGATGAGAGAGGAAAAGAATTGTCTTTCCGAATCCTTCAAGAAAGAAAAACGAGAGCTAGAGAAGAAGTATGAAACAGAAATGACAGAGTGGAGAAACAAGGTCGATAAGGGAAAGCAAGAAATGGTGACCCGACTCCGAGAAGAGAACAGACAGGCAGTTCAAGCTAACCAAAGATCGGCAGACGCAACTATAGCTGTGCTCAAAGAAAAATTAGCCAAAGCAGAAAGGAAGATCGTGGAAGCAGAGGAAAGCTTTAAGAAGGAGAAGAGTAAGTTGGAACATCAATTTGAGCACGAGAAAATGGAAATAGAGCAACGAACTCAAAGGATCACACAGGAATTGAAGGTCTTCCTGGAACAAGAGTTTTACAAAAGATCACAAGACGAAAGGAAGATTTATGAGAACACCTTGTCAAACCTACGAAGCGAAATACTAGAACTTCAGGAAGGCAAGAGTAGACTAGAACGAGCTTTACTGGAACAGCAGATGATCGCGCATAGCCTCGGGAGAGACGTCAGTTCACTGAGGAGTGAGACGCAGCTGTCAAGTCCTAGACAACGGGAACTAAGTCTCCTAGAGCGAGAACTTCAAGAGTTACGACACAAAAACGAAAAGTTGAAAATTGCAACGAAAGAAGCTCAGTTTTATAACAATGAGCTTGTACAGTGGGAGAGTGGAAAGAATTGTCCAGTTTTGAAAACTGCTCAAGAAATGACGCCCACGGCCTCGTCAGCCTTACAGTTTCCCATGGTTTACAGTGGAGAACGAAGGGTAAGAAAACGCAAATTGTTGCACTGTCATGTTATAAAGCCATATGAAGCAGCCTATTTTTAGGAAACTATTAACAAAAAGTGCAGAATTGTGCTTTTTTAACACTGGTAATTGTAGGCAGAAGGAGCTAAAACTGAGCATTGATGAGTGAAAGTGACTCGAATAGAAGCTGAGTTCCTCTAGCTAGAGTTCAAAGGAAACAAAACATAAGATAGGTAACTTGATTTGTAAGAGAGGAAGTTTTAAAGCCGAAGGAACCAGTTAAAAATATAGGTTCCCAGTTACACTATGCAATGAACGTGCTTACATGCGTTTTGAATTAATCGATGTCATTATTTTCCTGAAGTCATCGAAGGTCTCTAACGAAGGCACAGCCCGAATCCTTGAGCAAAGAGGCCAAACGTTTCAATCAAACAACGGTCGTCTCGAAAAAGAATTGGAGAAACTGGGAGAAAAGCTAGGGGATTTAGAGGAAAGAAAAGCTGATCTCATGCCAGAGGTGAGGTTGAAATAACTGAACAAATATTAATGAAAGCGCATGGCCGCTTATCTCCAATTGTAACTGTTGGCTGTAAAGAAGAACTGTTTATCTTTGGTGTCTAAGACCCCTAAAATCCTTTTCTTGATTATTTGTCTACGTTAAAACAGGGTCACTGAGAATAGGTGTGTGTGCGTGATAAGAGGTTCTTAATCATCAGCAATCTTAACTTTAAGAAATTTTTAACAGGTTGAAGATGTCACAGCTAATTCAGGAGAAAATTCCGAAGTAACAAATACAGCGCGATTTTACAGTGGCAGCACTACCTACATGGCCAGCAATTCTACGCCTGGACCTAATTACTATTAGATAAGAAGAGTAGAGCACATGTTAGGTCAAAAATAGGTTTAGAAGGTCGCGTCGAATTGTACGGTTTTTTCTTTCAGACGATTTTGTCTTTTGGAGGGGGAAATCTTTTAACCTTATCAGTTTTAGTCTCACAATAGATCAGACTTCGTAGATGTTTCAAGGAAACATACACTATCTATTATTGCTTTATATGCAGTAGGTATCAATTTGAAGCAAATTACCGAGTGAAACGTCAATTAGAGAGTTAATAGAAATCCTCGATTTTAATTTGGAGGGTTTCGCTCTTTAAAGATTTAAACACTTGTTCTAAAGCAAGACTTTTCCACACAGGAAATTAACTTGGCATCGTCGAGGTGCGATAAATACTGTGTATGGGTTTAAGAGCCGAACAAAATGCGTCAGTTAGAGCTTTAAAACTGAGAAGACTAAGGTAACGAAATTTTACTGAGTTGTTACAATTGTCAATTATTCTAAGAATTGGAAATTTTCCATTTTGTTTCATCGCGATTTTAATATTTGCGATATCTATCATTTTAGATTAACGAGAGTTAAGCCACGATAGGTTTTGGGTATTGTTTATTGTATTTTCTTCCAGTGCACTTGTCTTTTTTGAGAATTGGCTTTGATGTACTTGAAGCTGTTTATAAAATGTACTGGTAGTTTACTGGGGGTGGATGGATAGTAATGGTAATTGGTATAAAAAGCTTTCGGGACTACGCACGATACTTCTCCTTTCAACTCTGTAGTCTTTAATAAATCATAATCAATTGATGAGTAACCTAACTTTTATTTCGCTAGAAATATTTACATTAACACAGCTCTTTAGGTGGCTGAATGTTACCGGTCTATAAAGTTTACCAGTAATTTGAGGGTGTAAGAAAATTAGTGGAAACTGGTGTGTAAGCCATAAAATACTATTGACTCTAGGATGTTTTTCTTTCGGTATTTGGTGTTCTAAAATTAATCATATCGACTTTATTTCGCTAGAAACACTTTCATTGATATAGCTCTTTAAGTAGCTCAACAGTATCGTTTTCTTTTCTGGGAGAAATAGAAACGGTCAACTAATTTCTGTGAAATACGTAAGTTACGAAAAAAACAAGTCCGCTACATTATGTACTTTTTCGATCGAGGACATTTCACTATCAAAAGTGAAGGGATTTTTTTCTTTGTCGGGGGCTATTGATTAATTTTACGTAATAAAAGCACTTTCTTTGTGTCACTGCCTTCTTTCTGTTTGAAGTAAGGGGTTTAGTCTATGCGTGACACCTGTTTTTAATCTCTTAGTGATACAAATACCAAAGATATATAAAAAAGATGTTTCTTTGCATCTATCCATCCTGTTACCGCTCAACGATCGAATCCCTTTTTGTTGCAAGTAGATGAAAGGTCGCCTGAAAAATTTCTACAAGAAAGTTCGAATTGTTGCTGATTGTCGTTGGTGCTGAAAGTACGCGTGTATTGATGAAGCCAACATTTGACTTTTAAGTGTCAGAGACGTTCATCTGAGAAGGATTATCTCCACTAAGTAGGTATCGTGTAGTTTATTCTTATCATTTCAGCGATGACGGTAGTTCCCCGTTATCATTCCAAAGAAGTGTAAAAAAGGAAATTTTTAAATTCAATCTACGTCTGCGCCTCTTCACACTGGGCTAAATTGTAATCAGCGTTTATTTCTGTCTTCAATGTGTTGATCGGTAATCATCAGGTCCCTTTATGTAAATGTGTAACACAGTTTCCCTTCCATGGAAAGCGGATGAGATTTATCCGTAAGGTGCCACTTCCGGTTCCTCATCAGCGTGGCGTTTATGTCATTTGATCCTTTAGACCGAAGAGCTTATTTTATATCTGCACAAATTACCATACATTTCTAGGTTGGCTGGTCCTGAGACTTTTTAGGTTATATCCAGAAGTTATCTCCTAATTGACAACTTTCCTTATTTTCCTGATCTCTCTACTCAAGAATGTTTTAAAACTGCCATGTGAATTTATAAACTGATTACTTCCAGTGAGGATGGCGTGACTAATCGTCACGCTGAGAATGGTATGACAGACGTGTCATACTGATAACTGATAGTTTTTGACCGGGTTCGGCCCACTGCGTCATCGCCACAGCTAAAGGAAGTCTGAAATCCTCACGTTTCTGAAAAATCTGATTGCAGAAAGTGGGTTTGTTCTTTACTCTACGCGTCAACGACTCGGATCATTCAGTAGCAGCGGTGAGTCTGTCTATTAGGCTTAGTTACGAGCTTGTTACGATAAGTTTTTGACAAGGACAATTGAAATCCATTCTGAGACCGCCTAAGGTGCTTTCACAACAATTAACAAACATGCTTGTACGTCAATTCTGTATCTTACATGTACTAGAAATCGTGAATACTATAACATGATTTAAGCTGTGCCAGTTCCCTTTAAGCATATAAGAACAACGTGTCAGCATGTGACACATTGCTGCTTTTAAGATACAAGTAAGTCCTTACCCTAGCTAGTGATGTGACCCATTAGGATATCATCGATTGGCGAAGGACTCGGGCAGCCAGAGGCACAGTCCAGTGGATCCCAAACAACTCTTTCAAATACTTCCTTGTTTCTCTCACTGATTTACCCCGGACGTTGATTTTCGACTACCCGCCCGTCAACGGCCGTAGGCAAATGATGACACGAGCCAGGACTGACAGATGCTAAAAGAAGCAAGCGATAATAATTAGATTTGAAGTAGCCGGCGGAAAACAAGCGGGACACGGGGGGGCACGAACACCTATTTTTCGGGTATCGATGAGCTTTGGACGTGTATCACTGAGTCATTTGAAAGAGCTGCGCGTAGCCTAGGGCTGAACCTGTCAGATTCACTGTAGAGGTTATATTTGTTCCAAAGCTGGGCATCTTGTTCGGTGCGGAAAACTTCGGATGGGGGATACTAGAATGGGGATGTGTCGCTGGATGGGGTCGCCTTGCACGACTGGATTGAGTAGGGTTTCCTTTTCAACAGAGTGGCAAGAATAAGGTGACGCGTTTTCAGGTTTTCTTTTTGGGGGGGGTGGGGAATTTTTATTTATTTATTTATTTAATGATTTGTACCAAGTACTGGAGCAGAAACAATAGGACATGGGTTCTCTACGAGGTTTAAGCTCCAACAAACCCACCCATCCCACCCCAGGGGAGGACATCCATCACACAGTAATCTCGTGCGTGGGAAATTAACGTCTCCTACCCCTAACCCTGCAGGAGACGGGACCTCCATTTATTCGTCCCTATCCGAGAAGACTAGAATATCTAACCATTTATTGATGTTATAGAAAGGTATTATGGTAAGTAAGGATTTCAAAATAGGAAGATGCGGGGTTAAAAGTTTATTAGCGTATTTTGCGGTGTTGTTGTGATAACAATCGGCTCGCATTACATTCGTTCTTGATTAAGTTGGGATCGCGAAAATTACGCACGCCCATAACTGACCAATATGGGGGTAGTGGGCCGTGTGTAGGGGTAGTCAATATGGGATAGTGGTTGTGAGAGGCCAGCGGCACATACCCAGAAAAAAAATTACCAAAGTGTTTTCCTCTCCTTCCCCCTCCTCCCCTTCCTCCCCCCTCCTCCCCCGCCGGGTATGGATCCCTTATTTATGGTTCGCTTGCTATGACTTACGATAAAGAGATGGAGCTTGGTAAGTAAGCGGTGCGCTTTCACATGATTACTCACACAAGGTATTCTAATAACTACAGACCTTCTCAATCTTTTTCGGCCTGTATTTTGATAATCCATAGCTAGTGTGAATACGTTATCATGGTTCTTCTTTCAGATAATACAGAGGATGATATTTACTACGTCCGTGTCTGTTATCGGCATAATCTTCTTTTCAGGATGCTTTGCAAACAACGTTATTGCCGGTAAGTGGCGATTGTTTTGTTTTCATTTGAGCCCCTTGCAACAACAACAACAAAAAAAAGAAATAAAGGATTCATCTGTAAAGGGCATGGGATACTGAGGTAGCAGAAAGGGTTCCTGCTCTGATGACTCATGTCATATTGTTGACTGGTTTCAGATGTACCCACACACAGATAAATAAAGACAAAGTGAAAATATTTGTTAAACGCCATGCCACCCATGTCACGTGTCAGAAATGACTACTTTGGTAGGTTCGATTTTCGAGCAACTTAAGCAACAGCTGCTTCCAAAGACGAACTAGGTCAATAAAAGAAACATATAAGCTCTCTATCAAATAATTTTAATTTGCATTACTTTACCGGCCTCTGTGCTTGAGAATTCGACCACAAATCAACTGCCGCAGCTAAAGTAACATGCTTTACTAAGCAAACTTGCCGAATCATAGTAATTCATACGTCGTTGTTCTGTCGCACGTTACTATTCTCTTGGGTCCAGCGCATGAATGACTCCCCACCCCTCCCTTGACTGATAAATTGTTTCTTCCAAGGAACGCCCTGTGCATCCAATGCCTCTAATATTTGTTATCACGGCTCACAATGTGTGGAAGAAAACATTACTAGTACAGGATTCAAATGCCTTTGTCTTCCTGGCTATACTGGTCAACGCTGCGAAGTGGACATCGACGAGTGTGATTCCAAACCATGTCAGAATGGGGGAAGATGCGAAGACGGTGTCAAAAAATTCACGTGTACTTGTGCACGAGGTTTCACCGGAGCGACATGCGAGAGGAGAAGTAAGGAGTGCACTGACCCTCCAGGTAAAGTATGTTTCATGTCGTTTTTGATTCGACAGCCGATCTCAAAATATACTCTCTACTCGTTTGACAATTTCAACAATGTTGATTTTGGCAGTTCGTAGGATGTATGAAGTATGTGGTCTAGCTAACCTATGAATTCTCTGAGGACTCTCAATATTGATGTAACATCCAACCATGCAATACGTGAACTTACACATACAACCATTCAAATGAATGCTGCATTTGCATAACTCAGTTCCAGGTCCCTAAGGAGGGCAAGTTGTTCGTGGGTCATCGACCTTTGTTGATGTAAAGCGAGATGCAGAGGCGCGAAAGGCTTCGAAATTTTTATCGTAGGAAATATCGAGTCTAAAGATGGAAACCGGCCTTTTTCCTGACTTATCTCTTTGTTCGAAGGTGGACTTTTAAGAATTAACCACTCAACTCATTTTATCTCCTCCAGGTATATCGAATGGGAGGGTTAGATCGTCAAAGACAATAGCCGTGTACGTTTGTAATTCTGGGTATAAGACCATTGGGATTCGCGTGATCAGATGTAGAAATAATAAGTGGACTGGAAGTCCACCCACATGTCAGCGAGGTGAGACATAAAAAATGTGTTTCGTGCTTTTAATGAATGAGATCATCAAATGAATAGAGAAAAAACCCGGGAATATACACTGTTTTCCTTTAAAACAATTAAGATATTGAAGGAGTAAGATCTTCTTTCATAATCTCCTCACGCCTAATGATCCAACAAATAGTACAATAAACCTATTTTAACGAGCCTTCTACACACCAAGATAACCCCTTAGTTTTAAAGATCGTTAGCAACTGAGAAACGAACATTTAGCGAAGAAAAAAATATTCTGCCGTAAAGTTGTTTTAGATATTTAAGTGCTCTTATAGTTTAACTTATTCATTGAGAACATTGGGAAGGCATATCAAAATATGGTAACTTACATAATTTTTTCGTTCTCTTACTACAGGCTCAAAACCTCAGTCATGTACAACACCCAGAAGAATCCGACATGGAGATTTTAAGCCACATGAAGACGATTACCTAGTCGGTACCACTGTCACTTATTTCTGTAGAGACAATTACCGGCTCAGAGGGAGTGCCTCAGTGACTTGTACCAACAACAGAAACTGGTCACCCAAACAACTTCCTAGATGTATAAAAAGTAACTAGATCCTTTGATGTTTATTGCCGTATCAAAATTGGCTGCGTGTAACATCGATTATAGGAGTAGTGGTGGTCTGAGGGATAGCGGGCCGAAGGACCAGATTGAAGGCGACATTGGGGGGATGATGATGTCATATTCACTTCATCAAAGAGTGAGACTCAGTGCCTTTACCGCTAGCACGTCGTACCTCAGACAAGGGGTTTGGGTTCTAATCTGATCGAAACATTGGGTCATTCCCTTAAGTTGTCGTGTCTCTCTCCACACAAGAATATTAATAAGTACCTGTAAATTTTGAACGTGACGCCACTTCCCGTAAATTTGAGCAGAGTCTAACAAGAAAGAGGTCCAATATAATCCACTGAAATCCCTCATAACCTGTTTTAAGTGACTGCTCGTCTGGACTTGTTAAAAGAAATATCCAATGTTTCTTGCATGGACATCCCATGAAACTTTTATCCTTTCCCCGCCTTAACACTCAGGAGACAAGTAAGGGAATGCGAATTCATTCCTCGGTGACCAAATACTTTGCGCCAAAAAATAAATTGGGAGGGATTACCTCAGAATTAACCCGATATGGCGAGTAAGTCTGTTGGGTACAATTGTTGATTATAAATGCGACATTCATTAAACTGAAATGACCGTCTTGCTCTCTTATTTAGAAGCAAAGTGTAAGGATCCAGGATCTCCCGAACACGGTCGCCGAGACGGAAGTTTGTTTCTACTGGGAACTCAGGTTCGTTTTTCCTGTGATGACGGGTATGAGCTTGTTGGTCTTAATTCACTTCAATGTGTTCCGTTGTGCAGCTCATGCAGGACAGTACGATGGAATGGAACAACTCCAACGTGCGAAAAAAATGGTGAGTGTCTTCTTAGAAAGAAGTCAAAATACTCGTTAATTGAGCAGTTGTTTGCGCAATAGCGCAAGAAGTATCTCAACTCATTTTATTCACCGGTCAATCGTACATTGGATCCGAGCATATAAGAAGCTGAAGCTAAGATAAAATCGCACGTTATTATTGAAGAAACATAGTCCTCGTTTTCACACTTAAAACTTAGAGGTACAGCCAAAGGAAGGTTTATCAAGAGGTGTTTCTTAAACTCATACACTCAATCACTGATCCCTTCATCCATGCAGATACGAGAGAAAACCATTGACAGCTGAATAGTTATATTTGATTAGTTTCGAAAAGAATAGCAAATCGTGTCCTTAACGATGGATCCGTTGTTTACAGATCCTTTGAGAGGTTTGAAAAGGGTCGCAGATAGACTCCGTGAACACTTCATCGACAAACTGAGCTGGATGACAACCGACAGTTTGGCAAGAGCAGGGTTGTCCTCGGGAGCCGGAGGCCTCGATCTGGTGTTCATATTCGATAGCTCGGCAAGCGTCGGTAGTGCGAACTTTAAAAAAGGAGTTGAATTCGCCAAAACGATCATTGAAGAGTTTGGTATATCGGCATCTCAAATGGGAACAAGAGTTGCTGTTGTTACATTTAGCTCGACAGCTAAAGTAATTTTTAATCTGAAAACGAATGCAATGGCTAACAAAACAGAGGCTATAAGGACTCTCGGTAGGTTAAACTGTACTGATATTGAGAAACTTAAACGTAAAACACATAATTTCGTCGATGAATGTTGATAAATATACATGAATGCCGTTTTGGTTACTTTCGTTTGTCTCCTCTCGGAGACTATGATCATAAGTACCCTCTGTTAAAATAGTTTTACTCTAAAACTGAACGAATGGTTGAGATGACAGACTAAAGACAACCTGGTTGTTTCGCCACGAAGAGCTTTAATCACATATCATCCCGCTGCCATGATGCCACACCCCACTTGTTGAACCAGGAAATCGCACCATTAGTCACAACTGGCCTGTGAAACCTTCTTTGCCACGCATCTAACTCGTCAGTTCTCCAAACGGAATGACTTAAATCAGCTCGATCTAGCCGTATTACGGAGAGTGTGGCCGATCAACATTATCCACTTATTCGTAGAATGCGTGCAAAATGAGAAGAGAAGTACTGCCGGCGATGGTACAAACTCATTTCTTATTCAATTGGAAACGTATCTACGACGCACGCTGCACTAATGAAAAGATAACTTTTACAAATCATTTCCAAGGGAATATACCATTTCTCCTTGTTCGCCGTGGTTTGATGAATGACAATCAATCTTGTTCTCTTATTATCTCTTTACTTTCTTTCTTCCTTAGAGAACTTAGACTTCATCGCCGGTGGTACTGCTACACGCCTTGCGTTGAATAAGACCATTGAGGAAATCGTTCCCGAGGCCCGAAAAGACAGCAAGCGGGCTTTGTTCCTCATAACTGATGGCAGGTCCAATATAGGTGGTGATCCCAGCGCAGATGCTGTGATACTACGTGACTTCCAGAAGTTTGAAATCTACGCTATTGGCGTAACAGACAGCGTGGATGAAAAAGAACTGCGCAGCATTGCTTCTGAACCCTTCAGAACGCATGTCTACCTTCTCAAGGACTTTGATGACTTGGCCAAGCTTAAACAGCTGATCAGTGCCAAAGGGAATGGTAAGTACATTTTCTTATTTCTCATTATTCCATCGAATAACTACATGTACTTTGTTCAGTTCAAAAGAGCCTTAGCAGGACCTTCTGCTGGGTTCTACATCAGTTTTTTACCTGTATTTTGGAGCACTTTAGGGTCCCTTTGAGCTATACCCCTCGGCAAGTTTGTTTTTGCGTCTAAGATGTATTTTGTACGAATAACATCTGAGACAAATTTTTCCGTCATGGGAGACCTAGTATTTCCACGAGTTGTTTGCCAATCGACCTGACGACCTGATAGCTCATCGGAAATTCTGTACCTCGCTCACTTGTCGGAAACTTGGATTTCTTTGTGGCCTTTTGGTGTTGCGAACGGTACGGTCTCTAGGTGAAAAATACCAAAAGATTATAGATTCAAATGAATGCTCACCCTACAACACAATGGCCAACTATCACGAGTTTTAAAAACACCGAGTAACATCCTAAAACTGGCCCAAGCTATGTCGTGGATTAAAAAGAATTTTAAACAACTTTCTTTCTCTTGGTTGTCCCTTATTTTACTTTAGAATATGTTTGAAAAAATACACTTAATAAGATATCCCTAATTTGATTGGCATAAACTTTATTGGGTTTTCTTTCATCTTTTGTGTGTGAGCAGATTACAGTGAATGTGGCATTGCAGGAGATACTCAGCTGAGAAATGACGATGATGAAAACTTCCGCTTTGTCGGTGGAAGCGAGGCCAAGCCAGGTGCCTGGCCTTGGCAAGCAGCTATCTACGTGAAGGGTAATTTCCGGTGTGGTGGTGCACTTATCAAAGGGAACTGGGTTCTAACTGTGGCGCACTGCTTTTTCTACGATGGGACTGTGAAACCGAAAGATGTTGTCGTAAGGATGGGTAAGTCAAATCTGGGCCATTATACAGAGTAATTTAAAAACACGCTTGATGTGACCATGATTACAAAACGATGAAATGATAAGAAAAATGGTAACTGAAAGATGTTAGAGTACGTTGGTGTACTATGCTTGCATCTCTTCAAAAGTGTCTCTCCTCCGTGAGAACCTCGCTGCCATTTTGTAGACTACATTATTCTGAGCAGACTAAATAAGGCCGAAACAACTGGTAGGAAGCTGGTAGAAAAGCGTCACATTGACGACTTATATTAGGTGCATGTTTTTTGGCTTCAGTTTGCCATTTTGACTCGATTGCACCCTTAATATGAGCCATTCAGCCTCACAAATGGCGAGGAAGAAGGATCTTTGGCTCAACTCACAACTAACCCTTTAATTCCCATGGCTGAACAAAACAGAATTTCTCCTCACAATATCAATACAATATCAAGCAGACAAGTAATGAGAATAAAGGAAAAAATGTCATCAGAGGGAATTCTCAGTTGATTCAATAGAAAATTCTGTCAATGGACATCATAGGGCATCATGTTCCCTTTTTTATCGTCCTATTTTATCATGTTTTATTATGTAAACAGAATAACTAACGACTTACGATTTTAACCCTTTAGGAGAACACAACCGATTCAAAGAAGAAGGTGCTGAGCAGAATATTAGAGCAAAGAAGCTTATCTTGCATCCCAATGCGACCCGGGGGAACTTACACGTAGGAGATGACTTAGCTTTGATTCGCCTTAAGCACCCAGTGAAATTCTCACCGTTGGTAAGAACTGTGTGTCTCCCGGAACCCACGGACGTGTTCTACGTCAGACCAAAAAAACCGTGCGTGGTGGCCGGTTGGGGATCTTCTCAAAAGGTTAGTACGAGTTACCCCTCTCCGAATGCTCTGTTAATGTGCACTCTAATGTTTTTCCTCTCCTTGTTACATTCAGCTTAAGTCGGAGTTTCGGCATCTTCAGTCAGCACTGACAAACCAATGATCTAGAAATGCTCGAGAAATTTGAGACAAAAAGAGAGCCTCGCAAACAGGGAACATATCCCTTGTTACTATACAAAAGAAACTTTTTCGCTTGCCCTGTATTAGAAGTCGTGACAGGACTTCACCTATCACTTTTTAGAACATCGTTTCAAAGGCGAAAATTCTATCCAAGAGAGTGTAGAAAGGTAAATTACGATGCAATTACTTCTATAAAATAATCATTATAGAGAGGCGCTGTGAAAACAGAATGTCTCACTGAAGAGCCCAACATGAATGTGGCAATGGTTTGGTGATGAAATCGTTGACTCGTAGCCTAGCGGACTGACCATTTTCCTGGGAAAAAATCATTCATAACCTGTTAAACCAAACTTTCTTTGCAGGTTTCGCCGGATGATTTAGCAGGCCCACCGAATGAAGTCCTGCAACAAATTCAAATAAAATTCGTATCCCAGCGCGATTGCCGTGAAAATGCCACCAATGCTGTAGCAATAACAGAAAACGTTGTCTGTGCTGGTGATGCTTCAGGAAAGAAAGATGCATGCAAAGGGGACAGTGGTTCGCCTCTTGTGGTAAGCGAAAAAGGACCGTGACGGGAAATTATATATATAAATATATATTTTGCTTCTTCTTTTAGACCTTCTTACTGACAATTGAATGCACATTACGAGTTTTTTTTATCTACGTTTTTGCTGTATGACCGTTGCCTAATGTTTGGGTCAGACTGAGTGAGACTGAAATGACGAGGATCAAAATTACTCTGAGATAAGGGCCCAAACACATTGATGCCCAAGAACATAAACTCTTTTACTTATATCATCACTTAGAGGGAATTGAGAAAATATAAACTGAACAAAACAACAATAACAGTTTGAAAAATTACGGGAGCGTGCAAACGGGCTAAAAGACAATTTTGCCACAATTGACAGCAATGTCGCAATCTGATTGGCCAATTTGCCGTTGTGGATGAGAGTACAGACAACGTTGCTCGCGTCAATGTGTCACGCAATGGTCATGCACTGAAAGAATTGTAGTATTTGACGTCGATATTGTGGCAGAAAACTGCTGCGCCTCATGAGTCCTCAACATTTCGATCACTGTGGTGACGAATATCGTTGTCGATAGGGGTTCAGACCACGCTAAACCACTGTGGTTTGTTAAATCTCTATTTTGGCAAGCAAAACGCACCCCGATGCACGGCAAAGTGATAACAATTGTCTACAAGAGGTAAATCTTTTTTCACTGATGTGTTCTCTTTGCCCCCAGTGATTTTCGGAGTCGCTTCATTAAAACTTTTTCCTTTTACAGCTCAGACGTTCCCTCGATGACAGCTGGGCGGTGATTGGTTTATCGAGCTGGGGAGATGGGTGTGCCACGAAAGGAAAATACGGTGTGTATACGCGACTGAAAAGTCATTTGCGCTGGATAAAACGGAAGACAAACAGAAAAAATGGGAATGGGAAGAAGAACAAAGATTAGAGAGAAGCGTTCTCAACGGAGAGTAGGAAAGGGGGGGGGGGAAAGATTCCCCTTTACGAACGTACATGGGTAAAACTTAGATATTTTAAGAACTAAGTACGTTGCAGTCTTTCTTTTAGAAAAGATTTCTCCTGAAGATCGGTCTTTATTTATCGCCCCCCGGGGGGAGTCACTTAGGGTTAGTATTCTAATGATCTTCCTCATTGGCGGTCAATTCTCTAAAGTCCTTCTTTAGACTCTGGTAACGACGATTAACCAACTCCCCCCTTCCGTTTTCCTTCGATGTGACCCCCCTAAAGTGTTTTACCCCCCACCCCTCCCCACGCCCAGGCGATAGATAACGACTGGTCCCTCAGATAGTTCTTAGTGCCTGATTTAGTTTCATGAACAGGAGTGGCTAACTCTTACGATAAACTCGTTAATACTAATATCCACCGGTAAAACACAGTTAACTACAGTAGTTTTTCTGAAACTGTCATTGTATAGTTTAGTTTGCAGATGAATAAAGAACATTGGAGTAATGGGAGGCTTATTTCCTGTGAAAAAACTGTCACTAGTGGTTGGTTTCTGCTATTGATATCGCATTCGTTTCGATCAGGGAAAAACTGAATGAGTCTCAACATCAATGTTGAGACTCCCGTTGAGTCCAATTTAGGTCTTATTTAATTTTAACCATTATTTTCGAGCTTTTTATTCAGTTTTGTAAAACCAAAAATAAGGGAGGTCACAACGGCTGTTAAAAACCTGGTTGAACACCAATAAAAACTGAAAGTAAAATAAGCAAACTCTCTAAAGTGCGGGAAAACGCGTGTCACCAAGATTAGTTGAGAGGGTAGCGCTAGTTTTCTATACTGATCAACAGCAAAGACAGAGTTCTCCAGCATGAAATTTAAACCTCAGTAAAAACTCTCTCTTAATATAAGAAGTAGGTTTAAGGCCCATTGGCGCTTTTGAAAGTATTTTCAAGTGTAATGTTTGGTACACGTAGCTTGGGAAAAGGTAGAGTTTAATTAAAAGTAAATGAAAGTAAAAAATATTTTCCTATATAACAGTTATCATAACTTATAATCAAGAAGGTGTCCATTAAAAAGTTATCTATTGGATCATTTGTACTATATAGAGCCGGAACGCCTCTGCGCGAAACGCTTTATACATTTATGACAAGAGAGTATAAAAATAAAAAGTCGCCTTGAAGTGTCTTACATGATATGGAAAGAAGGTGGAAACAACACAATACGAATGAGATAATCTTTATTGCTATAAAGTAGGGGTAACATTCCGTGGATAGTTGCTCCAACTGGATCTATCACTATGGTGGCAAGTAATTAACTTTATTTCCATTGTGATGCTGTTGTAATGGTCTCATAAACCCTTCGGCGGCTTTGCTTCAGTTGATTTTGAGCTGATCCATCCTTTACTCCTGATCAAAGGGAGAATCTGACCCTGGTGATTTCTCGCTTGTCCATTTCATTGACCAGTAGACTGAAGAACCACGAGATAATAGAATATGTTTCTACCTTCAAAGACGTTGGGAAGAAAAAACAACCAGACAAATCAAATGATGGTTGTAAAGGGCAATGCTAAGGTTACCTTTATACATAAAACCCCTTTTGGGGGTGACCCTGAAACAACTTAAAAGCAGACATTGACATTTGCATGGTATATGAATGATTGGTGCTGTAAGTTTTTCTGTTTCAAAACATGGTCATGGAGGGTTTCAAGGGTTTAATTCAAAATCATGTTCTCACCTCAGAACTACCCTAAAGTTATAAATACATCCTATTGAAAGTGAAAGAACACCACACATTTTTTGTTGTGATTCCTTTTTCGAAAAATCACTCTTTCGGCGGTGAGCCATGTTTAAAACTTTTATATAGAGTATTTGAATTCTCTTGTCGTGAATCACATATCTCACCTCATAAGCTTCCAATACTACCGTAGTCGTAAGCTGGGCTTGCTGGACATTTTATCCAAGTCTCAAAACCTTTAGACCTTTGAAGACATTAAAAATCAAGTCAGTTTATGTAAAGTATCAGGTCATCATTTAGGGACCTGTCATTTTCCATCGCCTAAGGCAGGGAGGTGGGGGGGGAGGACTTTGAGAGGATCTCACGGTTTACAGGGGGGACGGAGGGGGATCAGTCGTCGCTAACAGAGTATAAAGAGGGGAATATGGAAAATTGACTGCCAATGGAAGGGGGGGGAGGGGGGAATCATCAGAATACTACAGAGCCCCAGTGGGGAACAGGTACATGTTATTCTGACACAACCGAAGCTCTCCGCCCCTCCTCCCCCAGGCTATAAATATGGCCAGTTTCTTGCCATGTACATTTTCAAGGAAAAAATGTTCTTTTTAAATCATATTCTACAAAGCACACATTTTTTACTTGTGTTTATAAATTTAACAAACAGCGATAGAGGATCAAAACTCTCTCTATTATTGTTGGCATTTCACTGAGAAATACTTGAGCTTTAGAGGCACTCTATGAATTTTCCGTTTTAAAACTCGCTGGCCATGAAACCGAAGAAAATCTTGTATTTCTTAGTTACCTGGGATATTTTTGCTGATTTTCCCATCACGAAAATGTTTAGATAAGAAGCCACCCAAACTTATAAAAGCGTTCGCTTAAAAACAAAGAACTTACCTTCCACTTGAATCATTAAATCTTTTACAAATCATTCTACATTCTTGAATATCCTGTCGTATATGCTCCAACAATGCCTCGTGTTGTTTGTTTAGCTTCTGGAAGAATGTCAATCGTTTTTTTATCCGGTTGGTGGTATCTTCATTGATACAGTTTCTAAACGCATCCAACCGTAACTTCTCTTTCTCGATTAACACGTCTTGTTGTTTCTGTGCCTCGCGAAACTGACTGAGGAAGCCCAGGATCTTTTCCCGACATTCAATCCCTTCATCACCGTTCTTTGCCACCTTTTGCCAATTATGAACCTCTGTCCGAATTTGCACCTACATGTAGGACAAAATCTGCCTTTACTGGTAATAGACATTAAAGTGATAAAAAAATCCTTTCAAAAAAGTTATTTTACAGTTTGGATCAGGGACTGAAGTACCTCGTATTTCAAAAGTTGCAAAAATATTACGATTTTAATTCAAAGGTGCATAGCAGTGGTCTATAAACCTCTCTCAATTACTTTTACAAGCAAAACTTTTATTCGTTGATAAAATGCAGAATAAATTAGTCACAAAGTTAATTTTCCAAATTGAAAAATGTCATATTTTATTCAAATATTACAATTACAATTTGGCAGTTTTACAAGACTGTAAGCGAAATTATTCACACCTGTAATATTTTCTTTTGTTCTTGATAATGCTGACAAAGTTTGGTAAAGTGTTCAAACTTGTAGTCCGGTGGAGATTGCACGGTGGCGATCACCTATGGAAACGTTAGTTGTCAAACTTAATTTGTTCTTAAAACAAGTATCGACTTTGTCAAATGATACAAAACTGAAGCACCTTTAGAAGATGATACTAATATATACCGTCAAGAAAATTGCCAATCAAGGATTATTATACCCCTCACTCCAAGAGTTAAATTTGTTACAAAATGTCTCAGTGGCGATTTGGGCGTGGCGTTTGGCTTTTACACCCCAGGGCCCAGTTGTTCGAAGGGCGATTGGCGCTAGCCCAAGGTTAAATTTTAATCCGGAGTTCTTTATTCCTTTTTACAAAAAGCCTTTTTGGGATAATATTCTTTATTCTTTTTAGAAGATCCAAGAATCAAATTGTAGACAAATTAAATTGTGCTGAATTTTCTTTTAAAGCTTCCAACCCAGCTTTCAATAACCCAGCCCAGTAATTAGTTAGAATTTTAAAAATGGCTGCATGAGCTTACTGTCTCATACGACGCCACAGCTCAACTTCAGCATGACGTATAAAAGCAGCGTTGAGTTCCAAATGGAAATTAAAATAATTTGCCGTCGCGGTTTCGGTTCGCAGACGACGCAAGTTTTGGCGATTTCACGTTGTTGTTTTGCATAGGACGGCTAAGAAATGTACAAAGTTTCAAAAATGCACGTGCTGGGCTATTGTTCTGCCAATTAGATCTCTTGTTTTTCCACGTCCTCGTTGCCTTCGCCGTCGTGGTTGCTTAAGGTCCCTTTTGTATCGTGCATCAAAAACCCAGCCTCCATTCGAAAATATTTCTCTGCAATTTAATCCTACATCACTCCAGAGAGTTCTTGGTAGGAATTCCGAAGGAGGTGTTACAATACAAGGTTTTTCATCGAAGCTTTTAGTTGATGATTGTAAACTCATGTTATACTACACGTTATTTCGACATACATAACACATGCACATTTCATCAAAGATTGTTACAACTCCAAATACAGGAGAGCACAAACAAATGAATTAAGATGAAATGAGAAAAGGAAAACAGTGATTAAATTAATCACATGATTTTCAAGAAAGAAGAAGAATTTGAACTTGTTATCTGTGATGTCAATCTGATATCAATATTAAAGCCGACATGGCTGACTTACCTGTCTCACGGATACATCACACGAACAACAATATTACTAACTAATGGCGTATACGAGTCATGTTACACAAATGTTCACAACACACTGATGGACTCTATCTTCACTTTGTCTTTTCGTCTTTGTCGGTCAGTCACAAATTGAGAATACACAAGGCTGAAACACACAACTCGAAACAAACATTGAGTAACAAACAAAACGTACAAATAGTATAAAAGACACGTTTCTATGGATTGTCAGAATAGATGCAAAGAGATATTTCAACGAGTAATTACACGAGATAGGCACTGAAGATTAACTGAGCCGTAATTTGTGGCTAGAAGACGCGCCCATAGACATTTTTTGGTTACTTCAAATTACACAATCCTAAAGTTTGGCTCGTAATTTTATGATCTTCACGTAACATTGAATAGAACAAACTCAACTTGAATCTTCCTTTCGGAGGATTACAAGCAGTAAAATCAATTTATGTGAGGAAGTGTCGAAATATAATTGTTTTGGTCTAGTTCCAGTTTCTATTTGGCACGATCTGACAACCAAATTCTGGTGCTGAGCGGTGGATAGAAAAAAAAAATCAATGTATGTCATTTTCATGAAAATAAGAACTCAAAATATCGCACTATTAGATCAGCAAGAATATTACCCTTCCTAATATTCGATTCGATTCACAAATTGTTCATCGGTTGCCAACAACGTCCATTTTCGTTTGGCAAACACCAAGACAACACACAGGAAGTTTGTATAAACCTTAACTGACAAGATATAAATGAATCAATAGCAAATAAATTTAATTATCAGACCCAGCGTCGAGTTTATTTCCTTCTTTTTAACGTTTGTATAAAAATGGAAAATGTCTCGGCCAGGAAAAGATAGCCACTTACCGCAGTGCTATTATTTTGTTTTACCGGTGGTAATGCGGGTGGCTTATTCGCCAAGCCCACTGAACTCATTGTAGTTCCCATGGTAACCGGCTTAAAAGGCTTGGTTATAGACAAACAATCTTCTCCAAATTTCCTCCTGAAAGTAAAAATATAAAATACTGGAATGTTAAGACGTAGTAATTCCGTAGAATCATCACTAGTTTGGGAAGCGAATTGTATTTTTGAGTACGCGGCCGGACATTTCTGTATAATCTACCTGTTTGCAAAATTTCAAGGTAATGAATCTCTCACCTGCTATGGAATTATCCTCAAGAATAACTTACCCCTTAAATTTTTCTTAATAAAATGGAGATATTGGAAATTAACAGCAGAACCCTTACCTGAGA
Source organism: Stylophora pistillata (assembly GCF_964205215.1). Classification (NCBI taxonomy): domain Eukaryota; kingdom Metazoa; phylum Cnidaria; class Anthozoa; order Scleractinia; family Pocilloporidae; genus Stylophora; species Stylophora pistillata. Next base: position 10,756,202 of record NC_142522.1, on the reverse strand, counting down.
AAGTAGTGGTCTGTCTTATATTCTTTGCGTCTTGGTTTTAATCGGAGCTGCAAATTGACTTGGTTGAGCGAGTTGGCCGGCAGGGAGCTTTTTTCCGAGGGTCGGTTTGAGACGAAAAGACTTTCTTCCTTCAGTAAAAACGTTCTGAATAGAATTCTTTACTTGCCGGTTGATTTCAGTGGGCTATCTGTCCTGCTGTACGTTTTGCGGACTCTATGCAGTGCTAGTGTAACCTGATGATGTGAAGTCATCGTGTCAAAGGTGTGCGGTATTGACTGCAAGGTTAATACGCCCTTCAGTATTGCACATATGACACCACATGTACATGTCCTTCAATTCTGCCAGGATCCGAGCAGGGCGAGCCCGTGTCAGCGGTATCACAAACCGAGGTGTGGCCTATGAAATCTGTCAACTTTTCGAGTAGTTTAAGAACGGCGAGAAAAACAAGACTTGACGCTTTGTTTACGTTGATACAATATTTGAAGTGATGAATAAATTAAGAATAAAACATCTGCGTTTTCAACGAGCGCTGACAGTTTGCAGCCTAATCGAGATATCAATGTTATCTGTAGCACGCTACAAGCAAAAGCCTACAAAGACACATTTTGTGATCATTTGATTTTTATTTAATTCAAAGAATAGAGAGAACCTGTTATGTTAATTTTTCGCAGCTTCGTACGGACCAGATGATAAGATTTGCTTAACAAAACAGCGTTAGTTTGTATTGCCAGGTGCGGCTGTTTGAGTAAAGACGAGATTGATTTAAGACAGAAAATGACTTCAGAAACCTGGCAACTTGTCGGAACATTTTGTAAAGATGCAGATGGAGTACGTATCGAAATAAGTGAAAAGTCATTAAGGTCGGCACACACGAGGGGACTAGTCCCTGCGACCAGTCCGTGCGACTAGTCCCGGCGACAAGTCTTTGAAGAGTTTACACGAGGGGACCGGTAGCAGGGACTAGTCCCTTAAGGTTTTCAGACGAGGGCACTCAATTGCACAAGAACATAGGAAAATTAAGAGGCAAAAGATGTTTCTTAGTCTGGGGCGTTATACGAAAACAATTAAAATTTGGTAACTTTTCATTGTAGCACTATTAAACATCAGCGCAAACGAACTACTCTTATTCAGTCGGATTATTCATGCTTTTACGTGTTCCGTTTTTGTTTTTTTTTTTATTTTATTTTTAAGACACAGTCAAATAGGGTAAAAATTCCATCAAAACGGCTCCAAGACATCTATATATGTTTACAAAACTAGAAATAGTTTTTTATTCTTCAGTTGTAGAAATCTAGAAGTCAGGGAAAATTCCTCATTAGAAACTGCAATGTTTACAATTACCGGAAGTCACCCATCATACTGACCCGTGATTGGCTTATTTACCGTTTAGTCGCAGGGACTGGTCGCACAAACAGTTCACACGAAGGGACAAACATTTGTTTTATGCGACAAGTCCCTGCGACCACAGAAATGTGTAGTTCACACGAAGGGACTAGTCGCATGAAACTGGTCGCTGGGACTAGTCGCAGGGACTAGTCCCCTCGTGTGTACCGACCTGTTTGAATTCGTGCGACCAGTCGCAGGGACCAAATTTTGGTCCCTGCGACCACAGAAATGTGTAGTTCACACGAAGGGACTAGTCGCATGAAACTGGTCGCTGGGACTAGTCGCAGGGACTAGTCCCCTCGTGTGTGCCGACCTTTATCCATTTAACGACGGGTGGAAATATTATGCACTCGGCGAGGCTTGTGTTACCGGTTCAACCGATTTGTTGATAAAGTCAGTCGAACTTCAACAGATTTAACGCCGGAGTTAACGCGAAACACCAGAGTTAACGTAAAACCGGCCGCGTAAGTCCGACTTGTTTCGGGCATTAGACCCGTGACCCAAATTTATTACTCATATTAGCCGGTCAAAATTGATTCGCTTAATTCAGTACCTTTCGGAACTCTACAAAACATGCATTTCGGGAGCACTCCACAGGATTAATCAACATTACCAAAGGAAAATTTCCTATAGAAAAAATTTTCATAAAGAATGGTGTGAAAGTATATAAAGAAAATTAAAGGTCCGTATTATCGAAACTGTACCAAGTCATTCCATGTTGTCACTTAGGTCTGGAGCTAGCTTTGTGATTGGATAAATAAGTTATCGTTAAAAGTAAATGCGCAGTGTCACTATTGAGTGGTTTGTGCTTTAATCTAATCGTATTCTGCGCCGAATCGCTTGAGAAGCTCTCGCGAGACAGTCTTTATAAATATAGCAAGTCATCCCTTGGCAGCTGATCGGCGCGTCTCGAATCTGCACACCAGGTGATTGTTGCCAGTTGATCATGGGAACGATTGTGTCGCTCTGCTGGCGAATTCTCTCCAGATTTCCATTCTCAAAAGAAAAACCATCACTTACTCAGAAAGAACAACAGGAGAGCTACTCAAAACTGACGGTAAATTGTTTATTGGAGTGCGACTGTAGTATAAGTGCCTATGTCTTCCGTCTGTATCGAATTTTCAGTCGGCAATTTCAGTTTTTTTGTTTTTTTTTTTTCGCTGTGCCATAAATCAGTTATTTCTCGCTGTCGAAGCATTTTCGAGCCTATCATTAGATTTTTGGTAGAAAAATTTTAACCTTGACTTGGCATCAGTTTGAGATCGGGCAAAGAAAACTGTATTTAATACCGAACGTAATTCTTTTGAAAAATATCTAAAAGAAAATTTAATTCCAATTTTTTTTCACAGCCTTGGGATAAAACATTTCTAATCATTTTTCTTCTCCTAAATTATCAGTATGGAAGTGAAAGAGAGCAAACAAACTGGAGCACACTCTCGAATAAACATGAGACACTTACTACGCCTCCCAAAATTCGTGCGTGCTTTCGGCGCGATGTATTTGGGTATCGGTATCAATTCCATCTTTGATTTTTAATTATTGCGTAAATTTTTAATTTCACTCAGAATTTTGTGATGTCTAAATGAAGATAATTTTCTTATTACCAATCAGTACTGCCAATCAAATGCCTTTCCTTAATTGGCCCATTGGGGAATACCATTAAATCTTCACATTTGGTTTTAGTTTAGGACTTGAAGTCGAGGATACATAGCGATATTGTATGTGTGAAGAAACACTATGGTTTTTAGTGGCATTAAGTAACATATGCGTCTGGGGCTTATTTCCACCGAGCGTTTAGCAGTTCAAATGAAAATTGGAACGCACACCTGCGCATTCGCTGCAAAACATTTAACGTTCAGAAGAGTTTGACTTCAGAAGAGTTTGACTTCTGATGTTGCTTGTGTTCTGTTTTGTTTTTCGTTTTGTAATAAATCACCTATTAGTGAGATTGTATGACATTACAGGTACTTGGCCAGGTTCCCAAGCTAGACTCCTTGTAGTAACCAGTGCTTTTCTGAATGAATAAAGAAGGATGAAGGAAGTTTTCATTAAGGTTCAGTTTGACCAACAAAAGAGTACATAAAAGTGAGAAAGAAAAAATCTAGAGAGAAAAAATTCGCTTTTATTGTTATAATATTCGACTCCCAGAAGGGGAATGAGATAGAAATGAACTGGCACTAAATTGTGCATTCCTATGATTACAATCAAACCGATTTAGCTCAATATTTCTGCCATTGATCACCATAGAGCTTATAGGTGTTTAAAAAGAATTAAAAATGTCTTCAAAATTAATTTTTGAACAGCATAAGAAACACATCTTAATCCAACTAGAAAATTAAAAGTGAAGTCCAGGCGTCGAAGAATTATGACTTCGAGACCAACTAGGAGTCATTTTTTTTGTGTAAATTGTACTATAGAGTAATCTTCTCTCAAAGAGTCTTGCCATTAACTCGGGTTTAAAAGAGATGAATACAACACCATTCTTAAATAAATTGGTACCTATTTAAGAGCCAAAGAGAAGATTTTAGCTCCGGCTCCTAAAAGTGCTTCAAACTGCGACGGTGTTTTGACGAGAGGAAAAAAATTGCGCAAATTGCTAACTTGGCGATCGGTGTTCGACGGTCATGTATCAAGTCGTTGAGTTTTCTTACCATAGTTTTTATGGTCTGAAGTCTAAGCAAGTTACACATTTTCGTACATTTAGGACTTCTGAACAAAACTGGGCTTAGAGGTCTGCCTAGCTGATGCTCCATTTAAGTTCATTTCACATGATGGGTTTGGGAGACACGGTAGCCTGCTAAATCAATGCGCCGGACTTCGGATCGAGAAACTACAGCTGGGAACCCCTAAGGTCATAAGACCTTTAGCAGTAAAGGGGCTGTATTCAATTGACTAGCTATTTCTAAAAAATAATATTTTCCTCTTAAGCAGGATGTCTTAAGGAACGGATCCCGATGCTGTGCTGATGTGAAGTGTACAAGCTTGGCGCGGACAGCGAAGGAGCTTTTATCGAAAATGGAACAGATTCAAACACAGCTGCATAACGAGGTCGTGTTGTGGAAACTAAGGTACATACGGGGTATATGCACGACAGAGAGTCGACAAAACTTCTACGAGCTTCTTGGAAAGTTTAACTCCTCTCACGAAATGCTTGACGCGATCATTGAAAATGAAAAGAAGTATATAGAAGCACTGGAACCGGAACAAAAAGGAGACTACGAAGGACACAAAAGCGAAACGATAGATGTGGAGCCCTCTGTAGTGTTAATCGAAAAATCAGGCACCGTAAAAAATGCTTTGCGAAGAAGAATTAAGTTCTTCACAAAAGTTCATGAGCGCAACGTTAAATTGCTATTTCTTGTTGTAAACGAAGTAGCAGAGTGCAGGTCGATGGTGGATACTTCATGTATCAACGGACAAGAACTGTCAGATAGCTTCGCGTCAGAAATAACAGAAACTGGTAGATTTTTGAGCGTGCTGGAGGAATCTAATGACGAAGAATTAATTGAATCGTCGTTAAAAAGGCTTGGTTCCAACAGGCCTGGATGCTCGAGTCACAGAATAGGTCAAACGTAAAATTTATCAACGTGAATTAGTCAGTACTTTGAACCATAGTTAATAGATTAACTATGTTTGAACGTCATTTTATATTATTGTATTCCTCAATTACTAAGTACGCTGTGATTGGTCAATTGAGCTGGCTGTGATTTAATTAATCAAAGCAGCCATTGTTGGCAAGATTTCAACTTTGGCGGGCTGATGAGTGTTCAATCCCTTTTATTGTCTTTAAATAATGCGTTGAAACGAACCAACTACTGAACAACTATATCGAACAGTGCCACTCCCGACTCCCTTGGGAGATTTTGTTAGTCACATGACACCTTTAAGCTTGAATCGCCATGTGCTTGGGTGAGCGAGTGTTTCCAGTTTTTATGTAGGAGAGAGTTTGAGAGAAGTTATTGTGCCTTTCTTTGGCTAAAGCGAACAGTTCGGTGAGTCGATATTTGGTTTTTGTTGTTCGGGGAGGTATTTGGAGCTTAATTAATGCCTTCTTTTGTTTTGACGTTCGTTTAAATTTCCGAATAAACATAAGTACAACGGTACTGACAAACAGACTTGTTCTAATTTCGATGTGCGTCGGTCTTTTTAAGCTGTTCAATGCAAGTGGAAATCGTTTTACGATTCCGTCAGAAATATCCGCCAAACGTATTTAAACCAATCATAATTATCATTTTTGTCACGATATCGTATTTAACACATAGATATCATGATTATCTGATCAACTTGTCTTCCCAATCCTTACAATGTGTAACGGATCCCGGTTTTTGTGTACATGAATGATAAGGAGATAGGTTTAGTTTTGCTTCGACGAAAAGCTAACGTTCGAAACATCAGCTTTGGAAACTCTTTACGTTAGCCAAATTAACTCCCCCCCCCACCCCCTCATGAGTTCAGTATGCTACTACCCCCATCAAGAGACTTAATTGATTGGAAAGTTAATCTTCTGCGGAAAACATACTCTGATGGAGGAATCAGAACACAGGAAAAATTGGAGAAGAGAAAAAATAAGGTGGAGAAATTGCTTTCGTTTGATTTTAAATTTCAAGGTTACTCACCCAAACCTTCCAAGCGTATGTATAGTTTACTACCAGCATGTTTCCTCGTGACACAAATTTTGCCACTGTGGGCAATCTGAAGAAAGGAAAAGAATACATGGTTTTCTTTCGAGGGAGGAAGAGTAAAGGTTCAACTAAATAGGTTCAACCGAGCACAAAATAGATCTTAAGATCTCCGTCCTTCTCTCCACTCTCCCTCCCATATCGCATATACCTGACCCTTGCAAGGACCCTTCTACCAAAACCACCACATGTTAGCCGGCATTTTGACGCGCAGTGCACTCTGGGTAGGTCACAGGGGACTGGATAATATAATCGAGTAAAAGCGATTTAAAAATCACATTTTCTTTGAGAAATACTACTTCAACATGACTTTTTGGTATGTCTTTCAAATCTTACAAAGTCTTAGCTACAGTGACAATGAATGGAGTGTGGCCCTTTTACTGGATGGCACAACAGTCGCTCTTCTAATTCTACGGCGCTACGTGAATAATTCTTTAGTTCAGTGACCTAGCAATGCGAATGGGAATTGTTCACGATTACCATGATGCATAATGATGCATAAGCCGAGTTAGTTATATTTAAATTTATAAGTCTCTCTTTTTCTCTGGCTTAAAGGTATTTTTTTCAGCCGGTTCACCCATATCACGACTAGTTAATCCTCACCTTTCAAGCACAGGCCGTACTTGTCACGCGCAAATTTTAGAAGCTAGAAGCTACTCTGCATTGAAACGATGCAATTTACTGTATCCCTCGGGATAACTTCCCTGCTCAATTGTTTCGAAAGTACAGCAGAATGGTTTTTTCTCCTGTAAAAAAAATTTGTGTGAAAGGAATGTAAGGCAGACTGCACTTCCGGAAAGTCCATTTGAACACCATTGAACACAACTTTGAACATACCGCCATTTCTTCGAAATGTCTTCTGGGGCTTTAGGTGATTTCCGCTGATTGAAAAGGGAAGAAGACTCTGGGCTCGAAAACTTTCAACCTTTGTTCCCAGGACACTCTTACCATCCGAGGTCATCCGAGGTGGGCGAGAGGACGAGAGAGATTTAAGTGTCATTCGAGTGTTGTAAATTGTACAGATTGTTTTCAATATTCGTTTCGAAGATGGGGAATAGAGGTATGGAAGACCTTATTCCCGTTATGAACAAAATTCAAGATGCGTTCGCTCACATTGGGCAGCCTTCGAACGTAGATTTACCGCAGATCGCCGTGGTCGGAAGTCAAAGTGCTGGCAAGAGTAGTGTGCTAGAAAACTTTGTGGGCAGGTAGGACATTCATTTTATTTTTATGGTACAACTGAGTTCTTTTTCGTATGATTTCTCCTTAAAATTGATGCATTGTCATGTAGGGACTTTCTCCCAAGAGGATCTGGAATTGTCACCAGAAGGCCGCTAATACTACAACTCCATCCTGCCAAGACAGGTTTGTTTTTTTTTTTTTCATTGAACTTTAGCTTGCTTCAAAATGGCGAATAGAATTGGACGGGAAATCAACTAGCTTTCCGGTGACACGTTGAACTCAAGTCACAGTGTACGGCTGTTTGAATTTGGTATTCGATAACAAAGCCCGTTAATCGATGCTTTCATAAACGCTAAAACCATGCAATTGTACGATCAACGTATTTTACTGTACTTCATGATTGTTTGTTATAATTTTACGAATACATTTATTCATCAGGATTACGTTACACGCTATAAATATAACTGATCTGCTCATTTCGATTTGAATTATTTGTGATAGAATACTAAAATGTGTAAAATATAGTTTAGAATTAAATATGCAACAACGTCCGAGATTCTTTTGGAGATACAACCCTCATGCAAATTTGACGAAATTTCAGTTACATTTCAGAGACAAACTGTGGAAAATGGTTAGAGGAAATGGAAAGACAAACGCTATCATAATCAAATTTAATCAAGAGAATTAATAAATCTATTTTATAAATGTATCTCTCAACTATATTAACATTATTTTTACATGTGCACATTTTTCGGTCTGTGCTTTTTGGTTTAGAGTGGGCAGAATTCCTTCATTGCAAGGGAAAGAAATTTGTGGATTTCGAAGAAGTGAGAAAAGAGATTGTTGCAGAGACTGACAGGGAAACTGGTAGCAACAAAGGAATCTCGTCAATACCAATTAACCTACGAGTGTATTCTCCTCATGGTATGCAACGTTCTTATCAAGGGTTTGTCTTAACTGATTACAAACCAATGGTGAAACATTAATAATTTTTTGATAGTGTAGTCTGATTGCTCGGGTGAAGTTTGCTCTCAGAGTGACTTTACATGGTGGCAGTGACTGACATTTCGACAATCTGACCAGAAGTCATCATCAGAGTCTCGTGAAGATATTGTCAGTCGAGTGTTATAGGCCCAGTTTGGGTAAATTGAATGGTCCATTAAGCTGTGATTTTAGTGGCTATAAGATGCATTTGTGGTATAAATGTTGAGAATAAGGGATTTGTATGGTGCTTGAGGTTGTCTACTCCTTTCGAGGGGAGTCTGTTCTACAAGTTAATGAACCATGCAACTTTCCAGAGTCAGTGGTTGAAAATGATTAGTCTTGCGGGTTAGGCATCGCACAATGCTATAAATGTGGTATGTCAAGTACAGGATTTGGCAAGAGTACCATATAACCCCATACATTAATTATGCATTCAGACTAGTAGACTTTGTTTTTAAAGTTTTCTCGTGAAAGACAAAGAAGTGGAATACATAATTAATGAATGGGGTTATAATTATGGTACTCTTTCCCAGGATTTTTCTTAAGTTTTCTTATTTGGTATTTTGTCAGAACCTTTACAAAAGAGTTATCTCTGATGTCTCAACCTATTGGTATTGCATCGAAATTGCTTTAATTCACATTATGGAAGGCCCTGGGTCTTTTTACAAAACCTTTATCCGAAGAACTCTACTTTGTATTTTTGCAGTATTGAATTTGACACTAGTAGATCTTCCTGGCATGACAAAAGTACCTGTGGGTGATCAGCCTCCAGATATCGAAATGCAGATCAGAAGTATGTTGTTTCAGTTCATCACCAAACCAAACTGCTTGGTGTTAGCAGTATCCCCTGCAAACTCAGATCTGGCCAACTCTGATGCATTAAAGATTGCAAAAGAGGTTGATCCCGAAGGTAATATGGATTATCTTTCTTGGTTCTTGTACTGCTGAAATTCTGTGCATGCATAAAAAACTGTACTCAATCTATTTCAATGAGTAGTTTGGTTGACTATCTTTACAACAAAATAAAGTTAGCAATTTCAAACTTTTTCTCCTTTTATGTTAATTAATTACTATTGATTTGAAAATTTTTATCCTTGATATCCTAGTTATTCTTTACAAACAACAAAGGGTTGATGGTAAATCTGGACATTGTAAAAATTACATTTATTTTGTAGGCCATTTTACAGTTGTGTACCCAGTTGCCAAGCCTTTGATTTGGAGTGAGCTTGTAGTGATAGAGACTAGTATCTAGTTAGCATAGTAATTTATACTTGAAAAGCAGCAACCTTTGTATCATGACAAGGTTGCCCTCAGCCTCACTCTTGTTCAAAGACTTGGCACCAAGCATGCAACTGTAAAATGGACTATTATGTAAAGATCGACATGTAAATGTGTTTTAATCGTAATTAATAGTTTTTAATTGGTTGAGTAATTATTTTGTTAAGTACACAACCCCACAGGCTTTTTAGCTTTAATTCTTATTGATGTATAAATAAAGATTCTATTCTATTCCATTTTATGTATAGCTTGTGTATGTTCTTGATTTTTATTCCAGGAGTACGAACAATTGGAGTGATAACTAAGTTAGATCTTATGGATGAAGGAACAGATGCCAGAGAAATTCTTGAGAACAGAGTCCTTCCCTTAAGGAGAGGTAATATATGATAATTATGCATTTACAATTAGGATTTTTGTGCAAATTTCTAGACTTTTTTGTGTCCTTTGCAGGTTACATTGGTGTGGTAAACAGAAGCCAAGCTGACATAGATGGTAGAAAAGACATCAAATCAGCCCTCGCATCTGAGCGAAAATTTTTCCTCAGTCATGGATCCTACAGGTAAGTAGAGACATGTATTGTGAATGCAAAAGAATCCATCGAGTTTTATTTTTTTCTAATGAGTTGGAGACTACTGAATAATTGGGAGCTGCCCAGAAGAGTGATCAGGATATCCTTCTTGACTTGTGATGTGGTGATCCCAGAATTTTCAAGCCCTTCACCTTACTGCTTTTTGGATTTTTCTTGGTTGCCCCTAGGTTTTAACTCCTGGTTTTCACAGCGTTGCTACACTCTGTTTACCTCCACCTGTGGGAATTTTTGATCAGTTTATGTTTGTATTTGGAATATTAAATTAATTCTACATTCAAATTTAATATGAAAGGCCTCACTGAGGGAGCTGTTAAACTAAGTAATGATGATTACCGGTACTACTATTTTGAAATATCTTGTGTTCCTTTGAATATAGCATTTCTTAGTTTTGTCATTCTTTTAATCTTTTCAGGCATATTGCAGACAAAATGGGAACAGGTTATTTACAAAAAGTTCTAAACCAGGTAAGTTCTATTTCTTTGATTTTTTACCCCTTAGCTGGTACATGAATTCCACTCAAGATTTTACAGTCATGAAGACATTGTTTCCAAGAATTGATATTTATGACATTAAGTTCAAGTACTCAACTGCAAGCAATTTGTATGGTTCCTGTGCATGTAATAATTACATGTTATTAATTTTTGCAGATCTGAAACACTTTTCCTCAGTTAATTTTGAACAATCATTGTTTTCGTAGCAATTAACCAATCACATCAGAGAAACTTTACCAGCCCTTCGAAGCAGGCTTGAAGAGAACATAATGACACTTGAAAAAGAAGTCAAAGGCTTTGAACATTATAATCCAGATGACCCATCCATGAAGACGAAAGCCCTTATGCAGTGAGTATCCAACCAAACATATATGACATGTAGGGTCGCCTTAATCTGTGATGTCACTGTACCTAAAAGTGTGAATTTCACTTTCATTGGAACCTTGATATCATGAAACAAATTGAAACCATTCGTGATTGGGAATGGAGTACTCTATTATAACAATATTACCAATATTGATTTAGATGTCTCAGGAACTAGAGGATTGGAGCAGACCACAAATTGAGAACTCAGTGTTACTATTAGTTCCCAATTTGTGGTCTGTTCCATTCCCCCAGTTCCTAATTAAGACATCAATGTTGCAGGCATCACAGATTCAGAGGGAAAATGGGCATTTTCTTTGAAACTGGAATAGCTTGCAAATTATTTCTGCTCTCCCTATAATAATTAAAATTTTCTTTTGCTTAATAAACACTGATTTCTGATACCTAATTTACATTCCTATCACAGTTTAAAATTATGACCATTATACATAATGGCAGCCTGATCTTTCACACTAAGACGTTTTACAGATTTAAATAAGTTTATTTGATGGTGTTTTGAAGCAACGCCTTTTGTTCTTTTATCACAACGTGATCTGCACATATTGAACTCCATATTGAAATCCATGTTTATTAAGCTTCAAGATGTAATATTTTGTAGGAAAGAGCAAATAACTTTCATGCTCTTACAGTTTCAGTCAAACACTAATTTTCCTTCTATGATAACTTATAGTTTACAGAAACTGTGTATACTTCCTTTCACATTTTATGTCAAGAATTCTGATAATCACACAGTTATTGTGCCTTTTTATATATGGTGAGGGAAAGGAAAAGTAATTGTAATTATAGTACTCCAATCATTCTGGAAACTTTTATGCAAAGTAACAGTGGAGGAAATTTCCCAGCATCTCCATTGCAAGCTCAGGGACATTGCAACTGAGGGACATTACAACTCAGGGACAGTCAGTGCTTATCAGATTTATTTCAGCTCTATTCTGGAATACATGAATCTACATTTGGTAATTTTAACTCTTAAATCTGAGCTTTTTCTTTTGCTCTTTTTAACTGTTCATTTTTATATTATAACAGGATGATTCAGCAATTCAATGCAGATTTTGAGAAAGCCATTGAAGGATCTGGTGATACAATTAATACCAAAGAACTCTCAGGTGGAGCGAAAATCAACAGGATATTTCATGAGAGATTCCCCTATGAGTTGGTTAAGGTAAATAAGATAACTGCTTCAGGAGCTCATTTGAGTGATTGTTTGTGGCCAGTAAACATGAGGTGCTGGATTTTATTACTGCACTGTTCAGTTGTATGGAAAGTGCATGTTTGGTTGTGGGTGGGGCAGTTCTTTTTAGGACCTCTTGCTGAAACAGAGTGGTATTCTGAAAAATTCACTAAGTTGTGTCCCTGAGATCCTTTTGGTAGATTTCTCTCCATTTTTATTTGTTTCTGATTGATGATATTTTATAATGCTGGCGAGCATATAATATTATTTATAAGTAAGGGGTTTTTGAAGTTCAAAGTTTTCATGGTCTAGAATTTTGGAAAGTGAAAAGAGGGGAAGCCAGACCACAAGCTAGAACTGGAGAAGTGATAATTATTGTCTTGATTAAATTTGATGTATGCACTTTGCTGCATTGTACATACTTTGTAATTGGATGATTTGTTATGGAAACTTTTAATTACATTTCAGATGGAATTTGATGAGAAACAGCTCAGAAAGGAAATTGTGTTTGCCATCAAGAACATCCATGGTATCAGGTAAAATAATGTACATGACTTTTTTATCAACTGCTTCTCAAAAAGGAGTGTTATATTGCTTATAATGTCAGACTATCTTCTGCAATCTAAATAGGCATGCACACTTTTGTTGTGGTTGGTTTTTCCTGATAGGGTTGGCCTTTTCACTCCTGATATGGCGTTTGAAGCAATAGTAAAGCGGCAGATTGAGAAACTGAGGAGTCCAGCTGTAAAGTGTGTCGACATGGTTATGTCTGAATTAATCAACGTCATCAAGAAATGTACAGATCCGGTAAGTTACTGAAATTGTAAATTTCAGCAATCGTACTGCAACATACACTCTCTTACAAGTCCATTGCTTATTAAAAACTTAGTAAATAGAAATCTGTTTGGTAAATACCAGTTACTTTTAGGTTTATAGAGTTTTTAAAATGAAATAAGTTTTGAGTATCTCTGAGTCAAACTGAATTCATCATCAGCATGTGGCAAGGATTTGAGTTTTGAAATTAAAAATGAATGAAAAAATCTAAGGAAAAAAAAATGAAGTTGGAATTTGAAAAGACATTTATTAGTGACTGCTCTGAATGCATCCCTTTGGTGTCAAACAATATTAAAGATAAAGTATGTGTGGGAATATGTGTAATGTTTTCCAATTCTAACAACTCTTGTGCAGGGATATAGGCTATGACAATCCTCCAACTAACATCTAATGTAGTATCTAAAATAATGTATTGTTTTAATTGGCAGATGGACAAGTACCCTCGACTGAGGAACCAGGTAGAGAAAATTGTTGTAGAACATGGAAGAAAGGGAGAAGCCAAATCTAAGGACCAGGTACTGAGGTTGCTTTGGGTGAATTTTTTCAGTTTTATTCAAAGAGTGCATACTTACTGTAACAGAGAGGGTGTGGGGCTATAATGATATTTCATGCTGGTTCTACTTTCATAAAGTTGTAATTCGCTTTAAATTATCTTCACAGGTAAAAACATTTATTGACATGGAGCTTGCCTATATTAACACAAACCATCCTGATTTTATTGGTTATGCAGAGTAAGTGAAGGTGTTGTTAGTGAAGGTGATTTAAAAAAAATATATATGAAATTTAATAATAATAATAATAATAATAATAATAAAAGTATTTATTAAGCACTCTAAACAACAAACGTGTTTAGTTACAATGATATAAACTTAGCAAGTATAAAACTAATTAACTAACTAAATTACTAACTGACTAACTAATAAGAGAACAAACATCTATTAACAAAAGTCCTCTTGAAATGTTCAGTTTGGACAAGCGGGAGAATATAATTATGGTGCCTCTTACATAGCGTAACCATTGGTCGCTCTGGTGGCAAAAGGTCATCTAAAGCTGTTGTAAAATCGCTGTCGGTGATCTTGTCCCACAACTTCTTATCTTTTAGAATAATAACATTTTCAATGGAAAAAAGCTCTTTACAGTAACCAAGCTTAAAAGCTCTCTTGAACAGCCTGTCTTTGACACAAGATTTTATTCAAACTATCTCCGAGTTCTCCTTTTTTATGCAGGGCAAGATTTCAGGGTTTATTTGTTTGCATTTTCTCTACAGAGCCTCAAATAAATCCAATCCTGGTGACAAAAAATCGAAAAGAACAATCTCCAATCAGGTATGTCTGTCATTTTACTTGACTTGTCCCCTGATCTTTAACTCCCAAGATCCGATTGTTAATTCTACCCTCTAGCTACCACACATTTCTTTGCAAATTAGTTATGAGAATTTGGAGTGAGATCAAGATTACAACATCTACCTGATAAGTTAAGTATTCTCATGATTATGTGCTGGATAATGTATGGATATATCCAGGGGAAGTTACATGTTAATTGCTTCCCGGTTAGCTCAATCGGTTGATCGCCGGATTGTTGTGCGGGTGGTCGGGGGTTCCAGCCCCGGCCGGACCAACACTTAGGGTCTTAAAAATAACTGAGGAGAATGTGCTACCTTTCTATAACTTCAAGAAATAGATAGATCTTCTAGTTTAAGATAGACATTCTAGTTTAGGATAAGGACGAATAAACCGTAAGTCCCGTCTCCTGCATCTATTAATTAGTTAATTTGGTTAGGTGGGGGACGGTAAAGAACCCACACACGAGATTACTGTGATGTGGTCTGGCCTGTTTACTGGGAATTTAAGGAAGGGGGCATCTGTTAGATTCGCCTTTATTTGATTGTAAACTGCTTAGCAGTCTGGTAAAGTCCCCCGTACAGTGTTGTAAAGCGTCATGCGCTCAGGATATGAGCGCTACATAAATAAAAGTTATTATTGTTGGGAGTTGAGTTGAGTTGGAAGTTGAGTTGAGTACATAATTTATGTAACTTTTTGTTTTCTTTTGCTGACTTTTTTTTGTGATGTCTCATTTTGCTTCTAATTTGGCTTCTGTGCTTTTTGTTCTTTTAGGTGATTAGGAAAGGTTGGCTCGCGATTAGCAATGCTGGATTTATGAAGGGTATGAGCAAGGAGTACTGGTTCATACTTACAGGTAAGTTGCATAAGTTAAAGTGCATGTGGATATCCTGTCATAAATCCCTATGACTGTCTGCTACTGTGGTGTCACTCTCTTATTCACTGATAACACCTTGATAAGTAAGGGAAATAGAACCGAGTGCTGTCTAATTCGTTCTGTAATCATGCGTGAGTGAATACAAAAGTGGACGACTGCGAACCGGGAGTCCAAATTGTCAATCACAATCAAACAAAGTCCTGTTACCAATTAATCATAACCATTACAATTTGTGAGTAAAACAAATACATTTGTTTGAGAAAGGCCTTCAATATCAGTTATCCAAAACATAGTCGTTACAAACAAGTTAAAATTTCCTCCATTTTGAAAGTTCCCCAATTTGTAGGGTAAGTGGTGCTATAGTTGTAATCAAGTCTGTGATTTGTGAATTTGATGCGATTATGTCCAATTACAGGTGTCCGAATATAGCCAACTGTCCGATAGCACTGTTTGATTATAAGTCTACAGAAAAATTAATGAAAAATAAAGTAGCTAATGCACTTGTAACACAAACAAGACAAGCAATGACACGGCTAACGTTATATTCACTTTCGGAAACTCACACACGAGAAACATGAGTCGTAAGTCTACTAAACTGCGTATGTCCGACCTAACTCGGGCTCAGGCCCTACGCTACACACTAATCACATTTGAGGACATTGTAAAGGTTTTGATAAGGTACTTATTAAGTAGTGCTAACGTCAAGGTAATCGTTATGATGTATTCTTTTAGCTGAAACGCTTTCATGGTACAAGGACGAGGAGGTTTGTTGAACTTGATTTAAAACAGTAAGACAGTAGTCTTGAAGGTTGGTTGCGGAACAAAGATCGACAGATTTAGGCAACATTCTCCTTAGTGGCTAGGAAGTCGTCATGGCAACCGAGCCACTGCTCATTGTTAAGCCCCCATCAACACAACACCAACAAACTGACGCGTAGAGTATATACATATGCTTATTCAGAATGTGGGAGGGAGGGAGGAGAACAAAGCCATTAGTGGCAAAGACAATTCAGCGAAAACAGATGGAACACCCCTGCAAAACTCCGTGGAACGCCCCGCATCCCAGTGGTGATACTAGCGCGCTTACTTGGTTTAATTTACCAGTAGCTAAAATACATCTAACCCCATAAAAATATTATAAAAAACTATGCCACTCAGAAACTATCAGATCTTCCCAAAACATCCGCATGTAATAGTTGTTGCGTCTTACGGTAAAATTTTTCAGAGCAGGACGATCATAGCAAGGCTATCGCAGTTCTCGGCCAATCAGAGCGCGTCTATAATCAACTGAGTCACCATAGCGTGCCTGCAATCTTTTTTATTACCAGGAAAAGGAACAGAAATATCAATTGAGATTGGATAATGTGCGCCAGCGTGATGCTGAGGCGGGATTCATTTCCCGAAAAGCTGCCTTTGCTATCTTCAATCCAGATCAAAAGTAAGAAAATCTTTTTCTTTTTTTTATGTTGAACACCGCTGATTATAAACCTTTCACTGTTGTATTCCAAGTGCGTTTGGAAGACTAAAACTTACGGAGGAACAGGGATGTTGAGCTCCTTTGAACGTGATCTTCAGTTTATGTACCGTGTTCGCTTGTCGCAGAAAAAATGACTGGAGCGTATACGAGTGACTGTCGTTTCGTTATAACGCATCATCTTGATACTGCTGTAGTTGAGTAGAACAAGTCTGTTAAAATAGAATGCTTTTGGTGATGCTCTACTCGGGTGAAAAAATCTTCTTTAATTCACGAAAGACAGTGGCTTCGTTTGTTCTGTTTAACTGTTTTGTACTGTTTGTTTAGAAATTTATTTAAGGACTACAAATCGTTGGAGCTTGCAGGGGAAAACCAGGACATTATAGACAGCTGGAAAGCCTCGCTTCTTCGAGCGGGAGTGTATCCTGAGAGAGATACATCAGAGGATAAGAGCATGGTAAGGACCGAATAAAAAAAGGAAAGAAGTACAAAGGAAAAATCACAGGGAGCCAAAGAAACCTGATTAGTATCCAATTTTTCCCTACGATGTCATCCCTGATTATACAGTGAGGTCACGAGAATGAAGGAAATAATCACCAACTTGAAAAGCTCTTGATTGTTAAACAAATTCTCTTTTTCAGTCAGCACCTTAGAAAGTGTGTAGAGAACGGGGTATAAAGTGTTAAGTGAAAGCAACGCAAGTGATCGGGTAGCGATTGCATCTGATTGGTGCACATGCCAATCAGAGGGGTAAGATACCCTGTGGGAGAAAATTTCTAAAGAAACTGTGATGCTGCGTCGGTGAGGCTTACAACAAGATAATTTGGTTTTATCAACTAAGTTGATAATGTAAATTGGCTTCCGTAAAGAGTTTCTGAAGCGGACTTTTCGGGGGTTAGCCTTTCATCCCTTTTTTCTCACGAATGGCTAACGCTCGAAACGTGAGCTTGAGGAACTCTTTATGATGGCCGATTTATATTCTCAGCGGGTTGATAAAGTCAAATTATCTTGATTGGTGGAGAGCTTGACGCGAGTTTTTTTGACCAATCGCTGAACGTATTGAGGCAAAACCCTGTTAACTCTCGATACTACCCTAAAAAATTGTCTCACTGCGTTCATTCTGTTTGTTCTCTTTGCGCAGCAAGGTGAGATTGGCACCTTGGATCCTCAGATGGAACGTCGAGTGGAAACCATAAGAAACTTGGCAGATTCTTACATCAAGATCGTCAGCAAAACAGTTCGGGACCTTGTTCCTAAAACTGTTATGTTCTTCATTGTAAATAATGTAAGCTCGCGCTATTGTGGTCATTACTCTATGTAGATGGTGCTGTTGTCAACTTTAACGCTGCGATTTTTTGCAGTAATTTTTCTGGTAATTGCTTCCAGCGCATTTTATTTTTATGAGTATTGTGTTGCAACGAACGAACTGGTTTCCAAACCGTGTCGTGCGTTCCATGGCCAGTCCTAAGTTGTAAAACTGCCTAAACGCTTGATGGACTAGCATTTTTTCTACTCGACTTTTCACCGGTTCTATTTAATCTCGGTCGCACTTACTAAGTTTTCTTTAGGTCTAAAAAATCGAATTTCGAGAAATTTGACGATTGGGAATGTTTCATTTTCAATTCCATGCTTTTATTATTATTATTTTTTTTAACACACACCTAGGTGAAGGAATTCATCGGTCAGGAGCTGTTGGCCCACTTATACTCGAGTGGGAACCAGGTAAGGACAAAGTCGAACGACAGATGAGATCTGGATTGTACATGTATCGGACTAGTCTACACATACGAAACAAGCTTTAGTAAGCAACATTGGATTAATGTCGGTATCTGAGCAACTGCACATCTACCCCTCCCTAACCTGACAACAGCTGACTGATAATAGCTTAGGGTTAAAGTAGGGTTAGGGGGAGGGGTGGGTGCGCAGTTGCTCAGCTACTGAGAGTGATTGGCAACATTTTGCCTACCTAAGGCACTAAGATGTTAAAAAAAGAAAACGGGAAAAAGCTGTCTATTTCTTAATAATTTGAATTACAGCAGGATCAGATTCTGTCAGGGTCGGGGTCCGCTCCGAACGGACTATTTAAAAAAAAAAAATACAATCAAGCGACAGAAAAAAAATGCGATGTGTTTCTTCTCCTTCATTTAGAATGACTTGATGGAAGAAAGCCAAGCTGAAGTCGCTCGTCGGGAGGAGAAGCTGCGCATGTTCCACAGTTTGAAGGAAGCCCTACGGATTATCAGCGATATAGACGCGAATACAGTAAGCACATCGCTGCCACCTCCTATTGACACCGGGGACCACGACTTACTTGATTCTTACAAGCCTCCCAGGTGACAAACCTTTACATCCTACTTGAACATCAGTATGCATATTCTTCTTACTGAACTCTATTCACTTCCTGAGGGTGCTGTCAAGGAGAATTTGTTTGGCAATCAAAAGCTTCTTTAATTGGTGATCATTCCCGTTACGCGTGGTACCTTTATAGTCCCTTTTACAGTTGTGGGCTTGGTGGCCAAGCCTTTGAACAGGAGTGAGGCTGAGGGTGACCCTGTTGTGATAGAGACCTGTATCTAGTTAGCATGATAACAAAGTAATTTGCATTTGAAAAGCAGCAACATCTCTGTCATAACAAGGTCACCCTAAGCCTCACTCCTGTTCAAAGGCTTGGCCACCAAGTCCACAACTGTAGAAAAGGACTATTCGGGATACAATTGCAAGGAGAAATTAGGGTTAAGGATGACGCCTTAGTTGGCTTATTTCAAATTTCTCTAGCTTTTTTAACAAAGCCAGGCCAGTTACATAGCAACTCTTTTGAATTTGTCTTATTTGTCTCATGAGAGAACAAGCAGCAAGATTTTTCTTGTGAGCGAGGCTGCGGCTGCAGTTTTTTCTGTCGTGACACCAAGAATCTGCCAATGAAACAATGAGGCAGTGGGGTGACGAAAGAAGGACAATCTGACTGATTGCATGACGATAAAGAACAGTAAAGTATCCTAGTAAAGAACAAGACGTTGCGCGCTTAGACCGCCATTTTCAATGTCATCTAAATTCTTAAGAAAAATTTTGTTTGTGCTCCATCATCCGAGCGCATCCAAGAGATTTAAAAATGTAAATATTTGAAGCTACTAATAGCCTAGCTCAACGTGGAATCTCTGTGGCTCAGTGGAACGAGAGCGAAGGCAATCTTTATTTGTACGTAGAACTTTCTTTATCCCATGCTCGGGACAAGACGAAAAAACATCCTTCTCCAGCGTTAAGGGATATCATGAAGCACACACCTATGTAAGGAACGAAAACAAAAAAAGTTTTTTTTTCTTACAGAAACACTAAACAACCTCCCGTACCTAGGGCGCCTTGGGGTCATCCGAGTCCTACCCCCCCGTCTCGACCGTCCCGACCCGTTCCGGGCGTACCATCCCGACCAGACAATGTTCCTTCTGTACCTAGGTAAGTAACTTTGCCCTTTTCCTCGCTTTTAGCAGCTTTGAAACGTAGTCGTGTAATAAACGCCGTGGTCAATCGGCTCCAGTTCTTCGTTTTGACACGAAGCATATCAGGATCGAGTGTGAACGACTTGTTTGTTTTAATTTGTTACCACAGGAGACCCACTGCGCCAGGCAAACCAGACCCTCCTCCACCAGTACCTGGTCGGCCCCCTGTGCCATCAAGACCTTGAATATCACGCCACTGCGTTGGTGTAGAATCCACTTGTCACACCGAACGTTTTTCGATTACTATACGTGTAAATGTACCTAAAGCTAGGAATTACCAAAATTTCTTTAATTAGCGATGTGACTTGCGACCGAATTTCTTCGCTAACAAATTAATTGAAAATAATTGCAATAAGAAAAGTTCATCTTTCACAGAACTGGTTAGAACCACTAAGATTGTTTCCCATCACCAATAGCGACGCGGTGTTGGGTAAAATCGTTCCATTTACAAGTATTCCGAACGGTATCCTGTACTATGATCATAACGACTGATCCATTTGTTAAACTTAGTTTGATTTAGAGAGCATGAGAGCTAAATAGTTAGGTTTTTCTACTATTTTTATTGATGATTAACCCCTGGAAGGTTTTCTCAATTGAAGGGTAACCACCTTTGGATCGAAACCCGATAACAAAAATTTCTTTGGCTGAGCAGCTTAAAACGAACCAAGTTACGGAAATCATAAAATAAGTCTTGTCTAGAACGCGCGGTATGACTGATGTGACTTGCCTATTGACCTTCTTACGATGGCTTTAGTTAGGCGTTAGAAATGAGTCAAATTTCAAATTTACCGATTTGGTACATATATGTTAGAACACACATTTAGAAGTGATGGTTCTCAAATTAACGTAATCAAAAATTTAATCGAAAACCATACTTGTAGATGTAAACGTTTGAAAGTTTCCCAAAGTTTATATGCTTTTCAGTTCCTAAGCGTCTGGCAATGTTTGCTCCTCGATCGAGCTTCGTTATTCGCGATTGGTTTGTTTTCAAAACGCCTAATTGAAAAGCGCTGTAAAGGCTTACTCGATGTTCTTAACAAACGCGTAGCTGGTACAGTAGCTAACAAATTCAGTTACCAACAGGATGCACCTGAAGACTTGCATGTTAAGATTTACTCGTGTAAAGATTTGTCGAAATTGTTCATGAAGCATTTTTGTTAGAGTGCATATAAAACTACTCAATAAATCTCAACAGCTTGGATTAAACCGCTCGTTTAACCCTTTGAATACGAAAAAGACCATATTTTTTCAGTTGTAATTTGGCGATGTAAACTTAACCTCACTTCGTTGGTCCTTATATGGGGCATCCGTTACTATATTTGCGGTTTTGAGACACCATGGGCTCAGACCTTTGGGTCACATGACCTAGATCGACAGAGCTAAATGATGAAATGCTACGTCAGCGGGTTGCCGTCAACAACGCGGGCTCAAGTGTCCTAGGCCTAAAATTTAGCGAACTTAGCGGAAAATAGTAAGGGCTGACTTCTAAAACCGAGGAACTCTGTTTTCGTCGAAGGCATTTTCCTATTTCTAGAGGTTTTAAAGAGAAAATTAATTTTTGAAACTTTTCATGGGGTGTACCAAGTTTTTGGAGGTTGTTCCGTGAAAGAAAGCGGCAAGGAAAACGACACCTCAAGCAACAGAATTAGAAATCATTCATGTGAACGACTCAGAATCCGTGTTTCCGCGGCAAAATCTAGCGCATGCGTGCACGTTATTCAGCTCTGTCACCTAGTTCAACAGTTCGTGTTTGGATGCGTTCAAATCGATTCGGTTTCTTGCTTATCTGGCCGTTTATAAGTGTTTTTCGAGCCATTTTCCCTCTACAGAAGCCCTCACGACGGCATCATTAAGCTGGAATGTGGATAGAGGCAAGCCTCTGAAGGAAAACAGAGGTGAGAGATGGTTTCATGTAGACTGGACCGCCAAAAATGCTTTACTGCCAGCTTGGCGAGTTCAGAAGTGAAGTTGTCTCTCGGGCCCATCTGTGGATGGCTTCCAGGACCTACCAAGGCTATGTGGCCAAGTTTTGACCGGTAAAAATTTCAATCGATGCGATATCTTGCTGGTAGGACTGGATGGCCCGACACGATTCTAATAATTCTTTGAAATTGAAATGATAGGAGTTGCCTTTTCGAGTTATGGCGTAATTACCCAGAAATCTTTTCCGGCATGAACAAAGTAACGGTTGTGTTCGCGACACTGGCTTTCATCAAATGGAGAAACAAGGGCTGGCAGATAAAGTGAGAAGGAATTTTCTTGCCAAACTCCAAGATCTGACCTCAAGGTGTGATTTGAACGCAAACTTTTGATTTTTTTAGCAAGTTTTTGTCTTAAAAGATCGACATGTTATTGGTGTTGCTCTTGGAGCAAAATGCTGGACTTTGGGATTTGTTGCCATACGAAGGGTTCCCTGCAATGAAAATCAGGAATCATTGTCGGCGTTTTAGGTTGCAATAGATGTCACATCAACGAGCCGGTACAATTTACACACTTACGTAATGTTGTGTCTTAAGTTCAACAAGAAACAAGTATCAAAAGTAGTAACGGTATTATCTGGACATATGTGTTCACTTAGTATGCAAAGGGTTAAAAGTTTTAATTAACTTCCACGATTTTAAAAGCTTTTGTTTGGGGCGACAACCAGTTTCAGGAGCACATACCTCTTACCAACAGAGTTCGAGGTCTGTACTCGAGGTCCGTAACTTGCAGTACGGACCGAGAAAACGAGGTTAGTTAGATATTTATTTTATCTTCAGGTAGAAATCCGGCGACCAAAACAAACTTTGAATTAAGAAGGTCGTACAGTAAAATAAGGCCCACTTAACTGACCATCACAGCGCACGTTCTAACTGAGAGATACAATAAAGAACAATATTCGACTGGCGACCTGTACTCAATACTTTTTATATGATGCAGTTGTCTACTTTAACTACAGTTTGGTTACAGTACTACACATTTTGATTAAACCTTTTCATGATTTGGCCTCAGTCAGCATTATTACCCCGGGGTACATCATTCGTCGGTTCTTTTTACAACGTAGACGTGCCCATTATTTACAATTCTACCAATTATCAAGTCTCTAACTACCAACTGCCATAAGTTTGTACAAATGAAAAAAAAGGGCTGTTTGCCAGTATACACCATTCATAAAACTAAAATAAATTTGCGATTGTAATATTGATTCTAATACATGGATCTCTCCAGTGTGCTGGTCTGTGCGAAATCACATGTTGGTTAGCTGGGTAACTCAAAATGCGTTGCTGCTTATCACGCGAGCCGTATCATCTCGTTTCTCTCCCAACCCGTCCTACAGCAGCGCATTTCAACGTAGTGCCCAAATTATTGCAAGCCCTGCTGTCCGTTAGGAGTCTGGATCAACGACACGGGTACAGCCTGACCCACTGCGGACTGGGGCGAGACGGGCAGCGTGACCACCTGCGGCTGTACAGCACTGAGAATGTGGAACGCCTCTGTTGCAAACAAACTCTCGGTGTTCAGCGGCGTTGCCTGCGACGCAGTCAAGTTACCTTGCAACGCAGCCGTTGTCAAGGTATTAGACGTTGCCATGGTGATAGTTACGTTAGGCGGTGTCTCTTGGGATTCAGCTTGCTGCACAGGCTGTTGCTGGGGTTGGGTTGTCTGTTGAGGAGCTTGAGGTGGTGGTGGTTGTTGTGGCGGTGGCGGTTGTGTTTGCGGAGCCTGCTGCTGCTGCACTTGCTGTTGCTGCTGCTGCTGCTGTTGCTGAGAGGCCGGCGGTTGCAGAGGTTGTGGTTGCAATTGATGGACAACCTACAACAAAACAGGTCAGGGGTTTAAACTTTCAGTCACCCTACAAACTTTCAGTCACCATTACAATCTCCACCTGGTGGTTTGACGGGTGGCCAACTGAAGTCTTAGCCGAGTTTGAACCCTTTGCACGGTTACTGCACTGCGTTCTTGGGCAAAGCACCGAAATCTCATAATGTCTCTCTCCGCGCTTGAGTTGAAAAGGGTACAGCTAACTGTCCAGGGAATTTGAAGGAACCCTGAAAGGGGAGGGGAAGAGGTACCATGCAACGGGGTAACACCCCCCGGAAAAGTAATAATACCATTGTCACGTCAAGTTAAGGACCTTGAAACAAGCTGTGGCGACTAAATGGGTCTGTCATAGACTACGAGCAGTCGGCGAAGTCCGTCATACGAGCCAAAATGATTCAGCGCGAAACAAAAATGAAAAATTAAGAGGTGACGACCCATGGAGAAGAGATAAATATAACATATCAGATGGGAGTTATTATCTCGATCTAACACCAAACTCTCGTAATTAATTTACAAGGAAATACATAGCAGCTAGAGGGGAGAATTATCAATCAGACCTTAGGAGTAAAAGGGTTAAGCTGAGGTGGTTTAGTACTCACGTGTGCTTGGAGTTGCTGTGAGGCTTGCTGCTGTAGTTGCTGGTTTTGCTGGAGCTGTTGCTGGAGCTGCTGTTGTTGCTGCTGTAACTGGAGCTGTTGCAGTTGCAGTTGCTGAATCTGCTGCTGGTATTGCAACTGTTGCTGTTGCAGCTGTTGTTGAACCTGCACTTGAACTTGAGGCACTTGTATTGCTTGAGTGGTTTGAATCTAAAATCACAGAGTTAAAATACACGATTTGAAAGAAGGAACGAGAAAGCAAGGACACCATCTTTACAATACGGACTCTAACCGTACCTGTACGGGTGCACCCTGCACTTGGATGGTTCCATTGGAGAATGTGACGGTGGGGAGCAGCTGTGTCTGCGCCAGTTGTGAGCTGTTCACTGTGGTTAGTGCCGGAATTCCGGACGAAACGGTAGGCTGCATCATGACAGCGGATAGACCAGCTGAACTCACTGCAGCTTGTAGGATGTTGACTTGAGGTAGTGATTGCTGGATCTGTTGCAATGCCACTTGCTGCACAGTGTCGACCTGAGCCTGTTCCTGAGTTAGTTCTTTAACCTTGGGTTTCTTAGGCTTTGGGTTTTCCTGCCACCATTTGATGAGACCATGAGAAGGAGGTTCCCTGTCTCCGCCTGGGGGGGGGAGACGAAAGATAGCAAACCATGCGGGGTAAACAACTGCCTGTAAAACCAATCTTCTTAGTCTGAATTAAGCTTTCGTGCAAATGGCGAGTTACTTTTATTCACGAGTCAATCTATTTTGATTGTAATTTGGCTTAAATAACCAGGAGTAAATTTTGCGGACAAAAAAAAAATATTTCACGAGCTCGTGGTGAGTAAAAATTGTAGTCTGAAAAATTTTAACTTTACTATAACTTATTAATAAAAAAGAAGCAAAGACAAAAATTAAAACTAACCTGTTTCTTTCATTTGCTCATTCACTCTGCCGATTGTGCTGTGGCTACATCCCGTCACCCAGGATATGAACTTGTAACAATTTGAACGCGCACCTCCAGAAGGGGTGAGCATCTCAGCAAGAACTCGACGTGCTTCTGTCTGTCCCGAGATGGCTCGGTCACGCCACTGTTTTAGCAAATTTGTGTGCGTCATTGCAATCTGGAATTTATAACATAACCAAAGTAAAGCGCGCGCTCTGATTGGTCAATTTAGCGTCCCATTTGCCCATGGGTGTATGCTGCTGACGTGACCTAATGCAAAGACTATTTTTCCGCGCGTGCTTGTTTTTTCTGGTCACGTAAGATTTGTTAAATAAAAGGGAACTCTTTAGCTACAATGTGTTAATATTATGTTATTAAACAAATGGTAAACACCACAGCGTACACTATTGAGTTATGGATGCACTTGGGAGGTTTGCTAAGCACTCAAGAAGCTAGAGTCGCTCTCGGCTATCGCCTCGAGCGACTCTTACGCTTCTTTCCTGCTTAGCAACCTCCCGCGTGCATCCATAACTCAATAGTGTACGCTGTGGTGTTTACCATTTGTTAATTAAAATTTGCGAATTCACAATTATCACAATCTACTATCACATTCATTTGTGTTTAATTTGCATGTGCACGCATGCATGTAAAACTTTCACCCTACATTACATCAACAAGTACATTATATCAAGCAGAAACCAAAGAACTGAATTTAATGCAAAAGATCAACAACCAATAATTTTATACACACAGTCATAATTATTCTATCACATAGGTGAGGCATACCACGAACAGTTAGTCTTATGATGGTATTTGATAACATGCGAGAGCACTCGTCACATTTCATCCTTTCAACATAATGAGAACGCCATAAATTTGCGTTATCTTTTGTAAGACGTTTCTAATGTTTTCCAAAGCGCATGATCAAGACACTGTGTACAAAAATGATGGGGAAATTATCACTAAATCCAAGTATTTCAAATTCATTTGTTCTGAGAAAAATCACAATTACCTTCCCTGAATTTCCATGACGAGAACTCAGTCAGTGATTTTTTTTAACATTACATTTCAACTCTGTGTCACTATTCAAATGAACTCTACATGTATATGAAATAGGCGGTTTTGCAACCAACCTCTAGAGACACAGGTAACAATGGTGAAAGGAACAAA